>NC_056729.1:636308760-636608760 GCF_019279795.1 Protopterus annectens | reverse complement strand
TGGTGGCGGTGTCTGGCGCCCGTAACCATGTATTAGTAGTCAATTCCATGCAAATGAGGCAGATAATAGTGAATCGCAAAAGCGGCCGGCGTAAGGATGGAGCAAGCGGCGTGGTGGTACTACACCGGTGGCCTACACGAGATACATGTCAACCACAGAGGGTGTGCCACTGTAGGAGGAAGGATATTGGAGGTCAGCAAATCTGGGCTGTACACTGCACATCACAGCATCAGGACTGGCGTGTTAGGAAATAGATGCGCTGAGAGGAGAGAATCTGGCGTGCAAATGCATGTGCACGAGGATGACTCGTTCCTAAACCAGTCATGTGGCGGCCTCACCGTCAACAACCACGGATATAGGAAGGTAATGCGGAGAATCACGAAATGCGGAAGCAGTGTAAATGGATCCGTAATGAGCAATTAACACCAATCAATGCAGGAAGGGCAGCGCCGGCAGCTGATAACTCTGCATGCAGACTCCTGCATAACGGGAAAGGGGAGGCATATGAGTGCAAAGATAGTAGGGGATGTAGTAGAAATGCAAAGAGCAAAGAACCGAAATAGCACAGCCAAGTACAGAGGTAGCATAACTGCGGCTGCAGATAAAATGCATCATATGCCATGTGCCTGCAGGATGCAGTAATGTAAGATGCCAGGCGAAGGCAATGCAGGCAACTGTAATGTAACACTACAGGCAGTACCGTTGCAGTTGCAAGCGTAAAACCACGGAAATAATCCATGGATACGGCCAAAGACACACCCCCAATGACATCACCGGGTATACAGCACAACAGTATTAAATGTGAATGCACACAACACACAGCGATTTCCCAAGCGCCGCACCATAGGGTGTAAACAGGCGGGGAACTTTTAATATGTATATGCTGGGTGCCGCTGGCGTGATGCATAGGTATGTGGCAGAGACAGGCGAAGTTGTGGAGGGTGGTGCCGACAACTACCGTAGGCCTCACAGGAGAAGGAGAGTGTTCAGACCAAGGGTGACCTACCAGGGGCTGCGAGACCTGGAGATATTAGTGCGCTACAGGGTGGACAGGGACACGTTACAGCAAATAGTGGAGCTGTGCCGGCCGCGCCAGAGAACAAGAGACAACAGAGGGAGCCCATCCCAGTGGACACAAAGGTATGTGTGAGCTTGCGAATACTGGCTACAGGTACCTTTCAAAGGCCAACCGGGGACATAATGGGCATCTCACAGGCATCAGCATCCAGGGTACTACACCAGTTCCTGGATGCCATATTACCACATGCCCATGAGCACATAAATTTCCCCACATCTCAGGAGGAGTTGGCTAGCAATATCGCCGCTTCCACCGTGTGGCACAATACCGGAGGTCCTGGGTGCGATAGACTGTGCGCACATAGAAATTAAGTCACCACCGGGGGCAGGGTAGGCGCTACATAGACCGGAAGGGATACGCCTCCATCAATTGCCAGGTCGTGTGCAATGCGCAGGGCATTATTATGGATGTGTGTGCTGGCAGCCCTGGAAGCTACCACGACTCCCATATCTGGCATGCCTCACAGCTGTATCAGGTATTAGCCAGGGGACATCACACAAGGTCACCTTGTGGGGATGCTGGCTTCGCACTGGAGCCCTGGTTGATGACACCCATCAGAAATCCACACACACACATGCAAGAACGCCATAATGAGGCACCGCACAAGCGAGAATAATCATAGGCGTGTGTTGGGATGTTGAAATCACGGTTCCGGTGCTTGGATACATCCGGTGGAGCCTTGCAGTACTCTCCAGGCACAAGTGCCCACATATTCATAGTATGTTGTATGCTACACAATATGATTCTGCGGAAACAGCTGCTGCAGGGACATAATGCCGGAGGGCCACCAAGCCCGCCACAACTGCCAGGGCAAGCACAGGGCGTTCAGCGCCATGGACACACTGAGCCAGCCCCAGTAGGTAGACAGAGGCGTACCCAATATGCCTACGCCCTGGCAAAGAGGGAACGCATAGCACATACGTTGACAGTGTAGGCCCCATGGACTGACACCTCCTGACCTGCACACACAGTAAAATGGACGCCACACAAACATGTCCGCCCGTAATGTGTACCGTATGTGCGGACGTATGTGTGACTCCAACAAAGGCACCGCCCAAACACTGCACACCCAATAGCCAGCAGAGCATGGAACGCCAACACCTCAACGCCCGCCGGTTCAACAGCTCACGGCGTAGCCGTATCCTGCCACTATCGCCGCAAGTCGACCACATATGTACTCATGTGCATACACAGATCACGGAAATACATATCAGTACACATGTAGAAATATATGCGCATACACAGATATAAAGTACAACAGGGTAATATGGAACCCAGGGATGCAAGTTCACAGATAAGTAAGGCGAAATCACCACATAGTAAACATAGTGACCGACAACCCGATCATCCTGGAGGGTGGGCAGGGCAGATAACGCCAACCATGGAAATGTTAACCTGCATCAATACATATCCGCGTGTCGGGATGGTCACCAGTCCGCGGTACAGTAGCGGGATATGTGTAGGGTTACCACCTGTCCCACGTTGTGAGGACAGTCCCCTTTGGGCAGTTGTGTCCTGCAAAACATTGACAAAATGGCAAATGTCCTGAGATTGTAGGACAAAACTATTTCCCATAATTTCTTTATTAGTTGCATAAAACAGTTATTTTGTAGAAGAAACATCTAAATATGATAATAAACAGAATAAGCAACTGTAGGGCTACAGGTTTGTATTCTGTCAAAAAGTGAATTGCTGTCCTTTGTACTGGCCGTGGGTATGTGTTTGCATGCAAAATCTGGCGTTTCTACAAAAATGTCCCACTTTGGGTATTTGAAAAGGTGGCAACCCTAGATATGCGTGTCATATCCATAGGATATGAGTCTTGGAGATACTGCCGCCACCGGCGTCACGGCAACGTAGGTATTGTGTTCAACCGTCGGTGCGGCGGAAAGCATACCAGTGAAGTGTACGACATTATGAGGAACGTACCTCATTTGGGGTGTAAAACAGTTCATGTTCCTCGTAGTTCCTCCAAGTTCCACATTGAAAATGTCTGTCAAACATCCATTGTTAGGAATGTATATAAATGACATCCTGGTAAATAGAATGTACTCATAGTAAGTCAGTAAAGGTTCTTCACTGTAAGTAAATCAGCATATTATAATCAACCTATGACCTACTTAGCTGAAGTTGTCACTATGCCATTACTATGTGTTCCACATTATGCCCATTTGTTTCACATTACTACTGTGTGTGTTCCTCACTCTGGAAATAGAAGGTTGACAGCCATGGCGGCAATATGTGTGTGTGTGTGAGGTGAGGTTGTCGTGTGTTCCGCTGTGTGTGTGTAATGTGTGCCAGTGTAAACTGTGTATGTAGATGACATGTCACAGGCGGAGTGTAATAACAGGCGTAGGCATACAGTACAGGAACCATAGGCGTATGTACAGCAGTACCCACAAAGTAGTACTGACATCTCCTCAGTGGCTATGCACGTGGCGACGTAAAGCGATGCAAAGCGGAAATGTCCCAAAGTGTACCACAGGGCCATAGCCAACAGGAGATGTACAAACCATGACCGTAGGTATGGCGGCCATAAGGTAGACTCCACACGCGGTCCGTCGGCAGCGTTACACAGCATCAGGCATGTGCGGCGAAAATACGAATGTGATATCCCGGCATCGATCGTGAACAGTTACGGTCCCGTAAATACGGCGGTGTGTAAGCAAGCGGCACCCGAATAGGAGGCTACCGGTAGCATACAGGCCGCCCCAAGTATAGGACCACATTCACCGTAACTATCAGCGACAAAATGCCAATGGATAGTAGGCGCGGACGAACATCCGCAGTTATATAACCGATGTGAAGGAGGAATCGTGCAGGAAGCACACATGCAGGCGATACCGACAGCAGTCGACATCAACCAAACAAACATTCCCGGAACAACAGACAGGTAACCCGCAGCTCCCCAAGCAGGGATGGAGCACACACACAAGCATATCTGGTATGTATAAATGCAAGACTCACACCCGTACCCGTCACCCACATCCGCAGATATACCCCATTGCACATATCAAAGGGATAACAGCTAAAACCGTAGCAAACACATACAGGCAGTGAATGACAGCGGCATACCCACAACAAGCTCCTGGGAAACACTAGCAGCGGCTGATGCATCCTTGCATCCGCTATGTACAGGAAAATAACAGCTATGTAACACATCTGAATGCACAACGCCATCGACAGCCGCCGCCAGGACACGGGGACCCACATGTCGAACACAATACCATACTCAACACACACAATCCACGGCTAACACCACAGCGAAATGTGCCCGACACCACACATAGCGGATGCAGTCACACAAACATGATACAATACATACCATCCTCATGAAGGTATTGCAAATAACCAACGGCCACGAGGAAAGAACCATGGGCTAGTGCCGGCCATGAGCGAAAGGAAGGGGATCTCCGCCAACATACGCATAAGTACTCACCGAGGAACAGCTATTGGCCTGATTAACACACATGCCTCGGGTGACGTCGAATATAAGGAAGTCTCCTGGATATTCAAACCGTATGTTCATACCGAACTAACATGAATAGAGAAGGAGAAACAAGGAATAGAGGCGAACTCAGAACAAAAGGCGGAAAGGTATGTCGAACCCACGACATGTACTGGTGTGTAACGCCGCGATCGTATGAATCTGTACAGTATGTGAGCGGTGTGTGTAGGTAAAGATACCTGTCCATCAGG
The DNA here is from genome assembly GCF_019279795.1 of Protopterus annectens. Lineage (NCBI taxonomy): Eukaryota > Metazoa > Chordata > Ceratodontiformes > Protopteridae > Protopterus > Protopterus annectens. The sequence continues at coordinate 636,603,983 of NC_056729.1, read as the reverse complement.
CAGAGAGAGGCGAAGGTTGGATATGTAATGCTAAAGCGGCGCAGCATACCAGCGACTGTGGACAGCGTGTGCACAGCAGTGGGACAACATGTACACACCGGGATAACCCCAGGTTGGCTTGCCACCTTTTCAAATGGCCAAAGTGGAAATCTTGGGACACACATCAGATGTTACAGGTGGACACATACCCATGGTCAGTACAAAGGTTAGAACTCTACTCTTTTGCATAAAGAAAAGTGTAGTCTTGTAGCAGTTAAGTTGCTTATTGTGTGTCTTGTAACATTTAGGAATGTACATACATAAATAAGTATGTGATGCAACTCTTACATAAGAATGGCATATAGTGATGTCCTACAATCTCAGGACATTTGCCATTTGTAATATATTTTGTCAGGACACAACTGCCCAAGGAGGGACTGTCCCTTGCAAAGTGGCACAGGTGGTAACCGTACCCCAGGTCTGCCATAGGGGTTGCAAACACAGAACAATGCCACCACCCACGCTGATGCTGGCAGTGGATATCCAACAATGAAGTGCCACAGCAGGGGATAGGACATGTATGTATAGTGTCACAGCACACATGTGCATGGGCATATACCATCGATGTCATACGGAATGTGCGCCGGCGTGCACGTATCCCACGCAGTAGGCGACTATGTCAATTATGTCTAATGCAAAGCTGTCATGATGGATATGTGCACAAATGGTAGACAGTATCACAGGCATAGCATGCATGATGGGCGATGGCCTAATGTTATATACATACACAAGATATGTATGGCCTGCACATATGGGACAATGTAGTAGCAGAATAGGTACCGAAATGGAGGGAACAGCAAGTGACCATGTCCAAGCGTTCCATAGCAGGTGCAATGTGTGCCACAATGATGTCCAGCACGGCCGCGTGTAACCACATGTGCTATGTACACAGTACTGACCCCCATGGTAGTGTCCACTGAGCGGCAGAACTGGATGTCAACTGTCATGTCTATACAGTGCGTCCGCTGTGGTGGTACCATGGGTCTGTGTCACCCTACCAGCAAGGAAGCTATCACATGACTAGTGACACAGTGTGCCCCTGTGGGATGTGCACAGGACCTATGTCCCACAGCATGGTGTGTGTCCAGTCTGTGGATGTCACACAGGCGCCGGGCTGAGCAATGTGGCATGTGTGCACACATGCAGGACTGCTCCTCCCACCCTGCCCACTGCAAGCGCCATGTAGGAGTACTACATGCATCAGTACTGCGGAGAACATGGCCCATGGCAGAGTAGATTACACCCCTGTGTTAGTGGCATGCAGGTGAGCACAGATGTGTTACATGACTGTCATTTGCATATGTAAACTGTCTGAGCTGGGTAGAGAGCACAGCATGACTATACTGAGACATGTAACGTTGTATCCATTGTGTAAGGTACACCACACATGTGTTATTGTAACACGGCCTGCGTGTACATGTGTGTATGGCACTGGTACAAGGGCACCCAAGGTATCAGCTAGACATACGGTCCAGGAATCGTGGTCCTGCACATGTGTACCCACGCCATGGTGTAATATGGCAACCACAGCAGCATGTGGGCCATGTGTGTGTACAAGAACCATGTACAGCGTGATATGCCTGTATAGGGACAGTATCCATGTGATACACACCGCATGACTGTCAGTATGCAAAGGTGATGTGTATGCACTATGTGTGATGTAACTGATGCAATGATATCTACATGATATATCTGCCACACTGACACCTGTATGGGTGTCAGCAACATAGTAGGATGAGCTAGAATGCTGCCAGGTATGTAGAAGTGGTATATGTAGGCATGTACAGTACTGTGTGACAGCAGGTAGTGTGCGTATGCAAATACTGAGCATGAGGGGCCACATGTCTGCGGACCGTGCAATGTCTGCGTCCCTGACTTGTTGTAGTTAGCATGATATGCCTGCACCACTGTGTGAACTGTACAGAAGGCACATGGCGTAACATCCCGATACATAGGGTACGATGTGATGCTGGATGTGTACACTGGCAATAGCATAAAGTGGAATGGTGCTGAAGGGCAAAGGCGGAGCATGTCTCAGGTGTTACCCTCTGTCCCAGCCCAACCCCCCATGCACTAATATGGCAGGTGGCCAGCTGGGGTGGTGGTGTGCTGGGCCACACAGAAGCCCAACAAGGGTGCCAGGAAAGGCATGCAGGTAGTCAATGAGTGTGTGAAGCATGTATGTCAAGATGTGGCCCAGTGCCATACTGAATGGCCCAGTCATGGGTGTAGAGATGCAGCCCCATACGTGCAATGCAGTACCATCCATGTGTAGTGTGATAGATGTGGTAGTGTGGTGGTCAGGGTGCACAGCGTACATGAATGGGCTAGCAGTCACTGACGTGTGCTGCTGCAGAGACATGTAACAGCCAGGTTGGCGGGATACAACAACTACGGCGGTTTGAGGTGACATTGGGACTGTGTTCCCGGACATAACATGTGCATGGCAGTACTATGTATGTGTCCACAGGGTTAATACAATGTCCAGCCAAGGATTGGAACCCTGTAGTGAGTGAGAGTGTGTATTGTTGGTAGGTACCCCATTGGCAGGCACGATGACAGCAACATCTGTGTCGTCAATGCCTGCATGACCGTGGTATGCTGCATTGAATGTGGATGTAGTCAAACAGCAGAGACATACCACCACACTGCGTGAGGGCCCACACTGCAATGTCTGGCAGTCATGTGTAGGTAGCTAGCTGTGGAGTATGTCATGCACCATCAGGACACACCATGACTGTCAAGTGACACACAACACACAGGTGAACATAACTACCGTGCAACAGCCTGCACATGTGCCCATACAGCACGTGTGCATGGAACAGGAATACCACTGTGGCGTCTGTGAAAAGGCCAGTACCACCATGTCTCAGTGTGGAATAGCATGGTCCCTACCAGTGTGTAAATGTAGCAGAAGTGCACTGTGATCAGTGTTGGCATAGGCACGTAGACTGTCCATCGTACGGGGTGCCATGCCATCAACTACCACTGTCAGTGGATGTCAGTAATACCGGCTGTAGTGTGTATGTACCATGCATGCTGCTATGGTTGTGTGTTTAGGGTGTGGCTAGCAGGGATGGTAAGCATGGATGTTCAGCAAACAGAGGGGAGGTGTGTAGGCCTAGCACACAGACACATGGAGGTTTGGTGCATGCTGAGGGTAGTGTAGGTATGGTATGTGTCGTGTAATGTGTCACCCAGCTATGCGTACTGCATGGCCAAGCATGTGTGGGTACATGGGAGTCCATACTAGGGAAGGGCGTGTTGCTGGCAATACATAGCAGTAGCAACTGTCCTAGGTGCAATGTACAGTATGCCAACCCGACCGGCATGTAACCTGTGGTGTACAGTGTATTCACTGTCGCGTGTCACAATGTGCGTGGCGACCACGAACATGGGTATCTGAACATGGACTACCTATGATGCAATGTGTCATGGGAATATACAGTATGTGTGTAAATCACGGTGTGGTGTGGGAACCACCCACCCGTGTGTGTTACAGTCAGGTATGTGCCTGGGAGGTATGATCTGTGTACAATCTGGACTGGCAGGTGTGCCGTGTAGGGCATGGAGGCAGGTCCCAGGCACTGCAGATAAATGACATGTGTGCTGTACTGTGTGTGCAGTGCTAGTGTACAGCACAGTGGAGGGTGTAAGCATTGTCACACATCACTGCATGCTGTGCCTACCTGTGACAGCCCTGCGGGAGACAGACATGTGACACCACTGCACAGGCAGCATAGCATGTGAAGATGTACATGTGGGCTGCACACCTTAGGCAGATGTCCACATGTCATGTGTGCCACGGTAGTGTGGTTGAACACGACTATCAGACTGGACAAACAGCACATGCCTGCATAACAACAGTATGACCATAGTCAACAGTCCCAGTGACAGAGTAGGCCAATGTAGACTATCCTGCATGCAGACCACTGGCTACTGGACACCTGGCTAGACACACACCTGGAGGGTTAATTCACCATTGAGCCATCACATGTCCAAGTCCATGTGGGACGTACAATGTCATCACAGGGTGGTCACAATAGCAGGTGGCAAGGCAGACACGGTGTACCAGGTGATGTGTCATGTGTGCATATGTCGACTAGCACAGCCGTTCACATGTCTGCAACATACTGGTGCACGATGTATACTGTTACATGATGAATGGAACTGCACTGTCACCCACTACAGGGCCATCTGACACAGGTGTGTTGTGACTGGTGTAACCCATGTTTGCACAGGATACACACTGCTGTTGTAGGCAGCCATGCTGGTGGCCACCAGTGATATATGCAGTGGTCATACAGACATACCGTACACAGTGTTCATGCAGGAATGTCCATTGTCGTGGACGATGCGCTGCTATGTGAATGTAGGTGTTTGTTGTGAATGTCACACATCCAGAAGACACCATCTGGTGCAGTCATGGTTGTCAACACCGGTACACACAGCCACAGCAGTCAGAACCCAGTCCTGACAATGTGTGTCAGTCACCCTCGTACTGTGTGACATATGTGCACATGGCGGAACACCTCCCACTGTCATCTAAGCTGGCTACATGATGGCTGGAATGTATTGCCAGGTACAATGCTGGTAGCGAATGAAGTACCTGGAATCAGACACAGTGCGCTATGTCAGCCATGTAAACCATGCACAACAATGACCGCCCAACAGACACAAACAATGCATTGACACATGGAACATGTGCACATGACAACCCCAATGAGGTATGTTGCACATATTGATGTACAATTGTCATCTATGGCCATAGCATGGATGCAGACACACATACTCCACAGGTAGTACCATGTGATGTAGGTAGGGGGCATTGCTCGTGTACATGTCACAGTAGATGTCCACACACATGTCCTGCATAGCCGTCATGTAGGGGTAGCTGTGGTATGTGACAACTGGACATGCCCATACAAATTACCATGTCCCACAGGAGATGTGTTAGGTGTGTACCACATGTGGCATGCTGACAACAAGCTGCGATGTGTATGGCTGCGGTGTACCTGTGTGACATTGTCTGTGATGGGTGCAAAGGCACATAGTATCGTATTGCATGCACACAAGCCCCACATAGGTGCATAGCCTGAACATACAGTACAAGGAGTGTGTGGGATGATAGCAACCCACAGGTGGAGATGGGTACGGATGGCAGCCCACAACCACATGTGTGTGTACGGTGTTCACGTCCACGACACATGAGCATCTGAGAGGCTAGCGTCACAGCTGTACAGGGTCGCATGCATATATGTTCAGCAACATCCCTGTATGTCCCACCACTGGCCCGTGGACTGATGGACACCAACCAAATGTGCAGATATGAGATGTGCACAGCACATCACAGATGCCTACCGTAGAACAGGCCTACCATGTACACATGTGCACAGTAGGTCTCGCCACCTGCAGTCAAACACGTTAGGTGCATAACCACTCCAATGGTCCAGGCATTGGCACAGATGGGTGTGCATGCCTGTGTGTATGTATGTCTGTGAATGCCTCCGGCATAGCAATATAGCTGTGTCACCGTTGTGAACAACAATATGAATGGGTTGTATGTGTGAGGGTGCATCATATGTGTATGGTCAGATCGGCGATACCATCAGTGGGCCTGCTATGTGAACATCCCTGTCCCCATACATGGATACCTCTGCTGAGCCCAACACCACATTCACAGAGGGAGGGATGGCGGTGTGTAGTGCAGCAGCAGACATGTGGGTGGCAGCGGGCACTGGATGTACACATATGTGTTACCCACATCAGTTCAGGCAGCCATCCATGTGCATGGGATAGTGGTGTGTGTCCACATACAGCACTGTGTCGATCAATATCCCAGCACATAGCACCTGCCAGGGCTACAGTGTATGCATGGATGTGTGATACCTGCATGCACCAGACACACCCTCAACAAGCAGTGTACAGCATACCTCGCTCGAGGACAGTGCCCACACCATGGTGATAAACATGTTGAATGTCCATATTCACACAGCTATGACATATGCAATGGACAGCCACCCTGCCAATACCGTCAACCCCAGGTGGATCACACCCAGTGCCATGTATGTGGCATACCCTGCCATATCATGCAGAGCTGACCAGCAAGGCTGCATGAGCTATCACAGTCCCACATGGTGCAATGGACAAAGGCACTCTCACTATCAACCATACACAGCAGTAATGTGGCGGCGATGCACCCTGTCATGTTACAGGTGCTGTGTGATGCTCTGCACAATGTGTGTGTGTACATGCTATGCATGGCCTTTCCTGCTAATGTGTCATGGTTACACATTGCTCCATGTCTATCACATATGCAACACAGGTGAGCTGTGGCAAGTTGTCCAGCACCCGTACAGTGCTGTGTGGAAGTACATGGCACAACACATGCATGTGCAGGTGTCCATGTGTATGTGTACAGTGCCGCTGCTGACGTTCACAATGGACACAGGCGTGATGTGTACTGACATATACACAGCGTCCAGGTGAACAGTACCACAGTCGTCACATGGGGACCTATGCCAACTGATATGGACATAGGTGCAGCCAGGTACACATGTCCATGGCAGGCTAACATCTACATGGTGCGTGTACAGTGTGATGGGGTGGCACACAGATATGATGTGACACCCAGTGCTCAATGGTGTGAAGCCAGAACATCGGCTGTGTCACTGCCACGATGCCCTTCACAGATCACTGTGCAGATGTCGTACATGTCATAGCAATGTATTTCCAACAGTATGCCAGCACAGCAGTGTGAATGTGACCTGCCACCATCATTATGTCTTCCAGATAATGCCACGTTTCCGTCTTCCACCATTCAGCCGACAGGATGAGGAGGTGATCATTCCATACCTCCATGGCAACCACGCCCTATTTAGCCATGTGCCACAGCACGCGCAGGACCGGCAGGAGATGTGGGAGGAGATGTGCAGGAGGGTGAACAGCGTGGGCGTAAACAACCGCAGCTATCAACAAATCCGCAGGCACTGCACAGACCTGATCCGGCATGCAAGACAGCGTGCGCTGCAATCGCCAGGCAACAGCGTGGGACAGGTGGTGGGCCACCAACCCAGCCCCACTCACAGCCACGGAGGAGCTCCTGCCCAGTCTGGGGACACTCACGGAAGAACACGCAGAAACACTTGCGTCCATCGTGGAGGTGGGTGTCTCGAGATATGAGCCTGGAGCCGCATGGTAAGTCAGTGTTGCATGTTTGTATGATAGGCGGCGCGGGTGTGGGTGTCATAGTACAACACATGATATAGCAATACATGCCAGGTATATGGCCACACAAGATGCAAACCATAGTATGCTATGTTGTGTTAGCAGACATGTGCATAGCACATGCTACCACACACATGCATGATGTGAGATGCACAGTGCTGACTGTGGAGATAGTAATGGCTAATGTGTATACCTTTGTGCAATGCCTTTACAAATACGTCTGGCGTGTCGCAAGGACAAGGGTCTGTTGCAGGTAAGTCTGTTGCTAGTCAAAGGCATGTTCTGCTGTATTGATATTCCCCATGTGTCTAGGCATGACATGCTCACCTGTGTGTGCCCCAGTCACGGTATACAGCTCGCACCACCCGACACACACAACACCCATGTACAGTAGATACACCCGTTAGCGTGAGTGCTATGACACCACACAACCTATTGGTGTGTTACGTGCAGTCAGCTATGCATACAATGGTGTAGGTGTTACACAATGGCTGCATGTGTAGTATGCATTGGTATGCCAGTGCAGTATGCACACAGTACCACATAGTGAGCTGTGATCTGGCCAGAGCACAGGTGTTACCAATGTGACCCATGCCCTGCATCGGTGCACCGTTGTGACATGGCACATGCCATGTCCCATGCTGCGTGGATGTCTGGCTGCAGCATTGTCACACCATGACATGACCTATGCACAACATAGCAGACATCCACACTGTCAGCATATCCGTACAGAATGTGACACCTCACACTACTATGGTTGTATGTCACATGGGCCACCACAGGGCCGTGTGCACGATGTCTACCACACACAATAGTCAATGACTCAGACAGACAAGGCCATGGTTGATACCTACAGGCATGTTGCCACACAGCACATCCACAGTGGGTACTCACCGTTGCACCCTGTACACACATAGTGGGTTCATCACTGTAGTGGACCCCCTGGACATCAGAAGTAGTACACCAGTGACATGGGCGCCTCTCCACAGCTACTACAGGTGCCTCCAATGTCCACCATATCGTGCTGCTGAGCATCTGAACTGACTTACAGACATGGCAATGTAATGCGTCCAGGTCACGCATCGCACAGACACATAGCTGTGTCCTGCTACTGTGCAGTGGCACAGAGCCCGCACTACACACTGTACAGCTATGCACACAGCTCACAGCAACCGTACCTGCACAGACATCACTGTTACCCATACATTGTATCTGTAGACTGTACACATAACACTGCACCGTGACAGCCATTGTGATGTGGTGCATGCGGTGGGTCACCATCGTCACATGTCCACATGATACCGCACATGTTTGCGGTGTACATTACATACTGTCGGCAGCCATGTGTACTCTCAACTCGCCCGCGGCCACACGGTGTATCACGCTGATGCATGCAAACTACCATGAATGTGTGTACTGCATGCCTACTAAATGACACCTGCCTGTTGTACTGTCCCCACCAGGGCAGTGTACATACTGCCACTATGAATGTCTGGTCTGCATTCACTGGTCTGTGTTGTGTGAATGCTGCATGCCACCTGCATTATCACATGCATGCTGTCTGTGTGTGTGTGTGTGTGTGTGTGTGTGTGTGTGTGTGTGTGTGTGTGTGTGTGTGTGTGTGTGTGTGTGTGTGTCTGTATTGTAACCGATGGTATGTCTTTGTATTGACAGGTGCTGTAGGTGAGTTCCCCTCCTGCGGTCAATCTGATGCTAGTGTCCCCACAGATACTAGTGGTGATGACCATGTGCATGAGGCACAGGCAGGGTCGTCACAGGCAGACACTGTGCCACTGGAGAACATCACACATCGTCCCTTTCATCCCGCTTACGGTTCAGATGCCGACACATACCCCAACACCGTTGACCATAGATGACGGTCAGTCAGCGTCTGTTGTCCCCGAGCAGGAATGTGTGGTGGCTGCAGAAGGTGTGGGTACACCGCGATGTTGCCAGTGTAAGGACTGGTGCAGTGCCACGCAGGCATGTGGCAGGTGCTGCTCGTGGGGAGCACCGCTAGACATACACCTGCCGTACAGGGTGCAGCAGCTGGTATAACCAGGAGCATTTTCCAGACTGTAATGGCGGCGCAGGCGCGTGCGAGCGGCAGAACGAGGCAGGAGAGAGGCTGCAGAGGACCGCGATCCGGGCCCTGAATGACAACATCCAGGCATTGGCGAATGCACAACAGCATCTTGCCGATGTTCTGGATAGGAGATTGGGTGACATGGCTGGTATCCTCGACCGAGGCATGGCCATCCTTGGCGTCGCAGTCCGTGCAGGAACACCAGTTAGGGGTGAGGCATAGGGCGCGTGGGCGTGTGCCAGCAACACCACCTGCTGCAGGTCAGCGTGTGCGTGCCACCTCCCATGCCCACCCAGACGGTGCTGGTAGCAGCAGCAGTGCAGCTGCTACTACACCATCCACACCAGGACAGAGCAGGCCGCGTGGGCGTGGCCCTGGGCGGCCCGTCGTGGACGCGTTTCCAGCGGACATGTGACATCGGAGAGTGGACAGTCCGTACCTCCACCCGGTCGTGCCCGTGCGACCCCAGGCAGCGCGGGTCAGGTCGCCCGGCGAACACAGTGAGCCGTAACACCTGCACTGTACAGTCAGGGGCTGCCAAGCATACCCGTGTAGGCATCACAGATGACTGAACTGTGTACACACACACCCACACACAGCAGACACAACTGTAGGGCTCCACCACACCCACATGCAATCTACATAGTCATGCCCACTCAATGCACTGGCCCTTACACACACACATGATGTCATCCATTGGTACAGCCCATGCCTGTGGCACTATATCACCCTGTGCATATGATGAAGTCTCTGCCGCATAACTGTGAGCTACACCATCACTGCGGTTAAGCTAACATATTCTGATGCACAGGGTGGACACGATAGTGAGAGGTGTATGTGATACCTGTGTCCGCATACTACGTGATGTGTATGTTGTGGTGTGTGTGTATGGCTGGTGACAGGTATGTATGTGATGTGGGTTGTGCACGGACATCATGCAGCAGACATACCATGCAGGACAGGTGCAGCATTCATTGATATGTGTACACAGTATGTGTGGTGGTTACATGTGTAGCACCATGTCGGTGCAGTTAACCCGTATGATACTGATGGTGTACTTGCGTGCCTACTGGGAGCACTGTAATTAGTTCCCCGCGTGTAGTGGTGGGGTACCCACAGGCATGTCTGGCAACATCAGCATAGCACAGTTACCGCATCCGGCATGGACCCTACATAGGTACATAGGCGCACATGAGCGTAACAGGATATGTGCCCTCGACATGTGTGGACCTAGCATGACTGTGTGTGGCGTCTAACACCCCTCAGGATGGGGATGCCATATCCATCAGTCCCCAGTCCCTGGTCTAGCAGTGACACACAGAGGTTGGCTGGCGCATAACTATCATCACACATCCACATGTCATTAGCAGTCCTGGACAAAGGCAGTCAGGGCCTTTCCTTCACATGGCCTGGCACTCCTGCCCGTGTTGTAGGGGGTGTCTGGCCGTTAACCCTGTTCCCCCAGCACGTCCCACTCATCTTTGTGTTGAGGTGTCTGACAGTCGCTTCTGTGCCCGTGTTTGCATGGAGCCTGGGAGGTGGAATGTGCCCATGTCACCCAGGTCAGACATGGCCGTGTATGTCAGGCACAGATCACCCGGAGCAGCTGTGCGGTGAAGATCCCCAGACGGTGTGCCCCTGGGCCTGCAGCTTTTGACACATGTCCTAGCACCGTCATCCCGTCTTGTGGAGCGTTTGCGGTCCTTCCGAGTGCTGCAGGCGTCAGGTTAGCTACAGGCCACATGTGCCATTATGCGCAGTCATTGCTCTGGTGTGTGATGTGTACAGGGGTACAATGAACACCCTGATGTGGTTGCCATTCCATCCAGACCAGGAGGCCACAATGGAATGTCTTCACACCCACATTGCCATTGTGTGTGTTGACAGAGGTTGCCGACAGGTGTGGTAGCCATTTCCTGAACCGTCCACCATCTTTAATGGCGTACCACCTACATGTGACATTGGGACGAACATGTCCTTCACACTGGGTAGGGCTGCACCTTCTCTGGCATTTAGTAGCAGGCCATGGCTCTGGCACCAGTCATCCTTGTCTATGGCGCCCTAGGTGGATGTCCGTGTAACATGGGGTGTTGGGTATGTTGGCGGTGCGTAGTCATCTGCATACCTTGTCTGCTACAATCCCCTATGATTGCATGCACATTGGAAGGTCGGATGCCATATGGCAGGGGCACAGGAGTGAGCCCTGTGGGCCTCCACTGGGTCCAGATATGAGTGTGACAAGGCACCTTGAGCACCAACCCTGTGTGGTGTGACCTCCAACCTGTCTGAGAAGCATCGGGTGACATATGTCCCCACATGTATGCTGGCGAGCCTTTCTATGGGTCCCATGTGTAGTGTGCTCTGAGCGCTCCCACCAGGTCATGGTACTGTGTGCAAACCCACGTATCCCCATCAATGGCCTTGGTGACCACTCCAGACTGGACGAGCAGGTTCGGGAGGCAGGATCCGCCCTTGACTATGTAGTTGTGGGTATGTTCGGTATTGGCTGTACACGCTATCTGTAACCATGGCCACCTGTATGGACCTCCACACAGCTTTGCAGACAACACTTGTCAAGCGTATAGGGTGTGGCTGTTGACAGTCCATAGGAGCACTACCCTGGCATAGTGGGACCACAGATGCCATATGGCATCCATTGGGGACATAGCCCATAGTAAGGCTAACATGACACAGTGGCGCATGTGTGGGCGAGGGCCTCAATGAGGATGGATAGCACACAGCCAGGGACACCATCGGTGCCCATTGCTGGCGATGTCAACCGCCATAGAGATATGGGATCACTCCAGGCCATATGACATGTTTGGGAGGATACACTCTGGTGGGATGGATATGTTCCCTGTTGGGAGCCCGGATGTATGCATGGAACATGTCCTGTGGTTTGCAGACAATGTCTGTGGGTGCAGTGACTGTTGTACCATTCTGGACCATTTCCAGGCAAGTCTGTGTGCCCCCAACCATGTCCTTACCACAGTTAGGGAAGGCCCTGTGGTTGTCTCATGTGCCCTCTGCAGTACCACTCCCACAAGCGGACCTGGATGATGGTATGTGGGGCCGTATGGTGGCGCCGGTATGAATGGGTGATGGTTTCCCTGGTACTGTCATTGCTCTGCCATGTTCAACTGTTGATGTACAGGTAGTCAGTGGCTGCGGTCCACCACACCATGTGCCTACCTGTGGTGGACAAGGTCCTGATGTCATCATGTTTGCCTGTTGCAGACATGCATGTGGGTGGTCGGGGAAGGCATTCGTTAGGCGTTTGCGGTCTGGCCTCTGTTCAACACTGGCATAGAGGACTTGTAGGGTACCACACGGTCATATGATGTGTGGGCTTTTCAGTGGAGAGGTCATCACTGAGGGCCGCCATGCTGGTGTTGGTTACAGTGAGTGGATGACCAGTGGATCCACTATACGGTCTTGCATCACCATTGAGGGCTGTACATCCTGTGTGGGGCATATCCTCACCATGTGTGATGGGCAGAACTGTCAGACATCCCCCCTAGTATGTATGGTGCATGGCTGTTTAACAGTGGCCAGGTGTGTGAACACCTGGGACTGCTGGCGTACTGTGTTGTGCCATGGGTAATGTTCCCAGGCTATGTATGGGTGGTTCATGTCACCCAATACGGTGCTGTTGTGAGAGCATGCCCACTCACCAGTGTCCTCAGGACATCTGTGAAGGTATCCTGTGTTTGGGAGGGTTGTCTGTAGCATGCAACAAACTGTAGGCCAGTCCTACACATGGTTAATTGCACCTAGATATTCCCGCTTAGCAGCCACATCTGTGGCATGGCGGGTTGCTGTTGTGTGGCGGACACACAGGGCGGTCCGCATTCCGCCACCCATGCCGTCGCACCATGTGTATGCATGTCTGATCTGTGCCGACTCTAAGTGTCTGAGCATGCCCAGTAGGCAGCTGTGTAGATAGACACACAGCACAGTGCACACCGCGCCCGTCTGCAGTTATAACCCGGGTGCATGCGTGTATCCCCTACATAGCGGCCACGTCTGTGGCATGGCCAGGTTTCTGTTGTGTGGCTGGACACACACGGCGGTCCACATTCCGCCACCCATGCTGTCGCAACATGTGTATGCATGTCTGCCCTGTGCCGAGTCTAAGTGTCTGAGCATGCCCAGTATGCAGTGATGTACTGATCAGTAGTTACTTGTTATTCCGACTGCAGCACTAGCGTGTTGGTGTCTGGCGACAGGATGGTAACAGACTGCGTGACTGCGCACTCTGTCGAACTCGATCGGGCGCATTGCCTCTGCAAATTATACCACTCACGTGGGGTATGCCTCCTGACAGCGCTCTGCTCAGTAAACTTCGGTAGCGTTCTGTAAATGCTTCATACTGTAGTGTGTTCATGTAGATAGGCGTAGGTTCGTCCCCGTCCCTTCCGTGTGTGTGTGTGTGTGTGTGTGTGTGTGTGTGTGTGTGTGTGTTTCCAGCTGCCTCTGCGACTGATTATGCTTTTAGGCGGCTCCGCAACACATGCCTCGGCTATTTCCAACTATTGTCTTCGGGTGGCGTCAGCAGCCTACAAGTATGCCTGTGACAGCGCTCTGTTTAGTAAACTTCGGTGGCGTTCTGTAAATGCTTCATACAGTAGTGTGTTCATGTAGATAGTCGTAGGTTCGTCCCCCGTCCCTTCCGTGTGTGTGTGTGTCTCTGTGTGTGTGTGTTTCCAGCTGCCTCTGCGACTGATTATGATTTTAGGCGCTCCATAACACATGCCTTGGCTATTGCCAACTATTGTCTTCGGGTGGCGTCAGCAGCCTACAAGTATGCCTGTGACAGCGCTCTGTTTAGTAAACTTCGGTAGCGTTCTGTAAATGCTTCATACAGTAGTGTGTTCATGTAGATAGTCGTAGGTTCGTCCCCTGTCCCTTCCGTGTGTGTGTGTCTCTGTGTGTGTGTGTGTTTCCAGCTGCCTCTGCGACTGATTATGATTTTAGGCGGCTCCGCAACACATGCCTTGGCTATTGCCAACTATTGTCTTCGGGTGGCGTCAGCAGCCTACAAGTATGCCTGTGACAGCGCTCTGTTTAGTAAACTTCGGTGGCGCGTTCTGTAAATGCTTCATACAGTAGTGTGTTCATGTAGATAGTCGTAGGTTCGTCCCCGTCCCTTCCGTGTGTGTGTGTCTCTGTGTGTGTGTGTTTCCAGCTGCCTCTGCGACTGATTATGCTTTTAGGCGCTCCGCAACACATGCCTTGGCTATTGCCAACTATTGTCTTCGGGTGGCGTCAGCAGCCTACAAGTATGCCTGTGACAGCGCTCTGTTTAGTAAACTTCGGTGGCGCGTTCTGTAAATGCTTCATACAGTAGTGTGTTCATGTAGATAGGCGTAGGTTCGTCCCCGTCCCTTCCGTGTGTGTGTGTCTCTGTGTGTGTGTGTTTCCAGCTGCCTCTGCGACTGATTATGCTTTTAGGCGCTCCGCAACACATGCCTTGGCTATTGCCAACTATTGTCTTCGGGTGGCGTCAGCAGCCTACAAGTATGCCTGTGACAGCGCTCTGTTTAGTAAACTTCGGTAGCGTTCTGTAAATGCTTCATACAGTAGTGTGTTCATGTAGATACGCGTAGGTTCGTCGCCCGTCCCTTCCGTGTGTGTGTGTCTCTGTGTGTGTGTGTTTCCAGCTGCCTCTGCGACTGATTATGCTTTTAGACGCTCCGCAACACATGCCTTGGCTATTGCCCACTGTTGTCTGGCGGGTGACGTCACCAGCCTACAAGTACGGCTCTGACAGCGCTCTGTTTAGTAAACTTCGGTAGCGTTCTGTAAATGCTTCATACAGTAGTGTGTTCATGTAGATAGCGCTAGGTTCGTCCCCGTCCCTTCCGTGTGTGTGTGTCTCTGTGTGTGTGTGTTTCCAGCTGCCTCTGCGACTGATTATGCTTTTAGACGCTCCGCAACACATGCCATGGCTATTTCCAAATATTGTCTTGCGGCTGGCGTCAGCAGCCTACATGTTTGCCTCTGACAGCGCTCACGTCAGTTAACTCGGTAGCGCGTTGTGTAAATGCTTCATACTGTACTGAGTTCATGTAAATAGGCGTAGGTTCATCTCCCGTCCCTTCCGTGTGTGTGTGTGTTTCCGTTGCTTTCGAAAATACAACTGAATAAGCAAATTGTTAAAGTGTTCACAATCAACAGTGTGATATTTAAAATCATGTTAAGACTCACATTGTTGATTGTGAACATTCTAGGCTATAGCATTTTTCCTGCACCGTTGTGGAAACAACAGCGTTGCATGTTTTAATGAACTGTTTAAATGTTACGAAGACTTGTGTTGTGTCGAACTACGGGGACTATTCTTGTTGCAGGTTGCTGGTTTGTTGGTGTTTCATAGCACAATATCATGTAATAAGTGTGTTCATAGTATGCTTTCTGTGATGTTGACATGTGTGTGTTTCGTTAGCACTACGTCTCTGCTTTCTATGCTGTGGCTACATCTCCATTGCTCGCATAGAAAGTGACAAATGGAAGTGTAAGGGTGGACATTTAAAGCCTGGATACTTCCATGTTATGTGTAAGTCTCACGGGGCCAACGGGTGATAAGCGCATACATGTCTATGAAGTACCTTTGGATACCATATCGACCTGTCGTGGACGAAATGTTTATGTTGACTGTTCCATCTACCTATGTGTGACATGGTTTGTGGCCATAGGGTGCCAGCAAGTCTTCCCTGTTCATTGGGTGTTTGCCATGGTGTATTGACATCAATCCTATTAATTCACGAAGGATGTCTTTCTTTGGTGTCAGCGCCATAGTTTGACCATCCTATGTCATTCCCAGCAGGCGTGGAGATTGTGCCATTGGTATCTTTACACAGGTGACCCATCTGTTCCACTGTATGGGCGTGTGATCCCCATAGATGTGCTGGCACATTGAGTGTTGTGTGCGCGGTATCTGCCCAGCGGTCTTGCTTTGAATGGGAGTGTGTACTGTAGACCGTATCTGTATTCCCTGGGTTATGCCTTGCAACAGCTGTGGGATTCCCCAGGTTTGCAGCTATGGGTGCCATCTTGGCGTCGTTTGTCCATCCATGGGAACTGCCTACTGGACACTAGTATCGGGCTGTCAACATTTCACAGCTGCATTCTCCATTTCCGGTGGATGATCGGTATTAGTATTGCGAATGCGCATATGCCATGGCCACGTCCGCACAGGCGGGGCGGCGAATCATCTGCCAATCCACACCGACACCCATATTTGCATACCCACGATCCCATGTCTGCAACCCTCGACGGTACCCTTGCACACCCTTCATGTGTGCGGAAATGGGATGTGAGCGTGCGTGTATGGGCGCAGCAGCCTGGGGAGTCCTATTCATATGTCCTGCATTTCATGGGCGGCTGTCATCACCCTTGAAGGCGCTTGTGGTGCATATATCTACCTGTGCGTAGTCACGGCTGTCACCTCTTCGGTTCACACTATGTTGCCTACACTTACTTAAGGAGTAATTTTTGGGTCCTGCAATGGACACCGATGTGCATATGTAAAGTTTAGAACATGTTGGACTGTGTCCATTCGGCCAGTGGGTTTGACTGCGCCGTATGTTCCCCATTCCGGATGTCTGTCCGCCTACCCATATTATGTAGTGCTCGTAACCCGTGTCCTTCCACAATTTACCCATAGGGTGTTACTGTAGTCCTGCAGGTTGGCAACTGCTTTAGATAATCCTCACAGGTACCATTGTGAACTATCCGCCACTGTATTGTCAGTATAACACACCGGCTACATGTAGAACCTATTTATTCATGACAGTATGTCGTTTATGTGTGAGCGCCATATTTTAGCGATAGTATGACCTTCCTAGTTGGCGTTGTTGGTGTGCCATTAATATGTGTTCCACAGGTCGCAGGTATGTTCCGCAGAGTGGAAGCGGGTGATCCCCACATACTTGATAGCACCTTCGCTGCTGTATGCGCTGGGATTACGCGGCAGGATGGATGTCTACGGGTGTATCTACTGTTGTTTCCATCTTTATGTCCTGTGTCATGCCCTACTACGGCTGTGTGATTCCACCAGGTTTGCTATTATGGGTGCCATCTTGTCCGTTCGTTTGTCCATCCTTGGGAAATGCCTACTGGACACTGATGTAGGGCTGAACACATTTCACACATGCCTTTAGCATTACCCTATGGATGCTTTGCATCCTTACTGGGGACTGAGGCACGTCCTGTACCGCAGCCCTCCCACGGGGCGGGACAACGGATTAACTGCCAAACAACACCGAGCCCCATTTTGCATACCCAGGATACCATGGCTGCAACCCCCCACAGGATGCATGACACATCCTTCATGTGTGCGGAACTGGGATATGGGCGCACTTTATGTATGGACACGGCAGTCTGGGGACCTCTGTTCATATGTCCTGCATGTCATGGGCAGGTATCAGCAACCGTAAACACGCTGGTGGTGCATATGTCTAGCTGTGCCGTAGTCACGGTTTGTACTCTGATTGGCTGATCTCGATGGATAAAGGTCTTACCGCCTTAATTTTTGGAGTCCTACAATGGACACCGATGTGCATTTGTAAAGTGTAGAACGTGTTGGACTGTCACCATCTGGCCAGTGGTATTGACTGCGCTGTATGTTCCCCAATCGTGGATGTCTGCTTGACTACCCATCATTTGTATTACATGGCCTATCTATATCCACGTGCCAGTATGCGGAAATACAGCAAACCTTGCGTCCTGCCCATCTTCATAAACGACATCATGGAACATATATCGGCAAAAACAGACACTGTCAAATCGATAGACTCCACAGTGAAAGGATACTGAGCTCTCTCACCTACTAACATGGGGCATCGTCGAGATGCGGAATGCATGACATAGCCGTCCCTTATACACTTCCTTCAGAGTCGGTTTAAAGCGAAATAATCAATAAACCTGCTCATAGTTAGGTGGACAGTGCTCCAAGTCTTGATTATAGCGTGACATATACATATCAGTGTTGCATGCCTTACTTCATGGAAACAATAATACGGCAACAATGTGTCAATATATATACAATATTGGTAAATACAATCAGTATCCGGACACATAGTTGATAATTGCTGAGAGTGCACCTTAGAATGTAGTGTGTTGATCAGGTTATTGTATATCAATGTGTATAATAGTAGCATTACGATAACAAAGCATGGAATCAATAAGTACTATTTAAGCATATATTTGACAATTATGAATGTAAGCGTGTGGAGGAGACATCCGTAACCTTCCCTGGTTCCACTGGATCGCACGCACACTTTTCGCATGTCGGATTGTGGGTTCTGGCGCGCGCACATGCATATCCGTAGTCCGTTTATATATGTTTACAGTGTCTGTGTGGTTACGTGTTTTGCGTTACTTGTGACTATTCGGTAACATATGTCTGATCCGTTTGACGGGCGTGTGCAGAAAGCACTTACAGCTTTATATATGTAACAGTCTTTGCAGCATGGGCGCTTTACGTACCGTGCACATCTATATGTTCTATAGTTAAGTAATTCAAGCGTGACTGCATTCACGTTTGGCGGTTACTGTGACCAGTGCCGTTAGCTGTTCGTTGTCATTAATATGCATACCCTTGGTACCTATGTACATTTACATATCCCCGCACACGCCGCGTCACAGGCATCCATTCTCCTGCTGGGAAAGGTGCGGTACTGCATGTTGAACATTCCTAATTCCCCTCGCTCATGGCCCAGGATGCATATGTCGTCACCGCAGGGCTGTTCAGATGACAGCTGCTTATATCCCATACGCATACAGGCCTTGATTGTCAGGGTGTTGCTGTGGTGCTTTGGGTTTGGTCTTGGCGCCCACTGTGCGGGACTGCCCTGACCCTGTACGAATGTTAGATGAGTCACATGGGCGCGTTATGTCCGTGTCCATGGTACCATGTCACGGCCCCCAATTATTCGTAACCGTGTCGATTGGCGGTGTATCCGTTGTAGATCTCGTTATACTAATTGCACACGGTCTGATCGAACTAACCAATTTCCATTACCAACCCTCCGTATGTATGGCCTGTGTCGCTTAATATTACAAGGGTTTAACATTGCGTGGCGACTTTCACTGAGCCACAGACATGTCCGTTGCTTTGTTTGGCCGGTTCGCTGTGCTACACACATTTAACATGGCGTAACAGGTTGAACAGCTCGAACACGAGGACATCGGGTTGTCCGTCGTTGTCTATTATTGAATGTCTCTGTGGAGTTTGTTTCACAAAGCGAGACAATGTCGGCATTGTTAGCGGACATCTCGCGCGATGCGTCCGCACCGCCAGCGGGTGGCGTATGTCTGCCTTTGGCGGCGAACAGGCATTATGCTGTGCGATTATGTGTGGGCATATATGGTTTGCTTCCTTACGTAGATGATGTGCCATACTAGCACTGACCCTAGGGATGTCCGGCGTGTGGGTGTGGGTACTGCTGTATTACGCACGGGAAGAGTCGCGTTCGGGTAAGTGGTGACCTAGGCAGAAGTTGCCACCGATACATCACCGCTACCCCCTCCTGGTCTACCTACACCAAATAGAGTCTGGAAAGGTGCCCGGTAGAGCAACACCCTAGGCGGCTACCTACTTGGCCTATGCCTAAGGCCGGCTATGTGTGTGGTCCCTTGGGCATCGGACTCGGGAGCGTGCCACGTCTGCCGTGGGTATGTCCAGCATTACCCACATCCAGCCCCAAGGCAGTCAACACAGCATCCATGGGTCCACATGGTGTCCCAGCTGTGTACTCCAGGAACTCTATGGGAATTTAACCCACACTTAGGACAGCTGTTTAATCTTAGCCTCACCTCAGGATCGTTACCTGAGTAGTAGCACAGGGCGACTGTAGTCACACTCCACATAGATGGTGCCTCCACTGACCCTGGTTATTACCATACCATTAGTTTGACAAGCCTTATCTGCAAAGCCATGGAGATGGATCATAATGGGACACATAGATAAAGACATAGGGGACCGCATACTTAGGATACAACCCAGTTCAGCTCGCTCAGAGTCAGATCATGCCCTTTACCCGTGTTTCACTTTGTAGAATCAGTCACCAAGGCCATTGCTGAGGGTAAAGCAGTCCATACAGCCTACCTCAACCCGGCAGAGGCCTTGACACAATACCCCCTCGGGTATAATTGATAAACCCGTCATCTTGAATGTAAATCCAGACATCGCCATATGGGTTGCAAGCGGGCTAAGTCACAGAACACACATGGCCACAGTTGCTGGCGCCATGTCATACTCACAGCCAGTCACAGGTGGTGTCCCATGGGGCTCAGTCCTGGGTCCACTATTTCCAGCATCTCGTTTCCAATGTACACGCTTACACAGGCGGGTTATGGGTGACAATGTTTGCAGATGACTGCAAACCGGGTGCCAAAGTCAGACACACATCTGACACAGATATCCTTCAGGAGTGCCTCACAGATGTGGATAAGTGGTACCAGAGACATGTCCTACAGCTAAATGCCAGGAAATGCATAGGCATACCCTTGGGAAGAACAAGGTTACCCGAGCTACCATATAGGTGGCAATCCACTGAGCACAGAGGGGTTACCAGTGATCTGGGGACACGTGTTGTTGTTAACCGTTCGTTAGACACACATGTTGCTAACATAGTTAGGTAGACCTTCCACATTGCCCACATCATCATGAAGGGATTCACATCTAGATCAGGGGAGGTCATTGTCCCCTTGTACTCATCAGTCAATAGACCTATGATTGGGTAGAATGCGCCGTTCAGAATGTATCTGACCCAACACCTGCAGCAGCTGGAAAGGCACCAACAGTTCTTCGACAAACAGATGCAGGGTCTCAGGTATATGTGTTATACTGACCGACTGAAAGAATTCCAGCTGTATACAGTTGCATACCACTTGCCCAGAGGTGACCCGTCCCTGGCATACCGCGGCTAAGTCGAACCCAGTTCTGATGACTATGCTTCACGTAAATAAGTTAGATCCCTCAGAACCACAAGGGCCGCTGGCGTACACCTTGACACTGTCATTAATCTAGCGTGTTGTTGGGACGGATTCATCACCCAGACACTCACTATGCTGTGGAGCGACATCCCAGTACATGTGAGGGCAAGCACCTCGCTGGCCTTGTGTTAGTATTTACACATGGATGTCTGAATTGATTTATTTAAGTAACCTTCTAAATGAATATTTACATTAGCACATTGTGAATCTTTACATTTCGTTGGTCTATTTTACAGTAGTCATAATCATACGGTTTATGTGTATATATTATGGTTCATTTATATTACTAGGTGTCTGCAGTTCTGTTAATATATTGGCACAATCCGTAGGACATATATATGTATCTTACACAGTCAGACATTTGGAAAACATTTTATGTTGGTTCATGTTTCATATATGTACATATATTTCTATTTTCCGATGAAGACTGTACCTTTGAAGCAATGTCTGATGTCCTCACTGTGTGGGATCTGTAACCTAAGTAAGGTTTGTTCGCTTGTCTGCCTTTAAGGCATGTAATTAGTACCTAGCACATCTAATGTACTGACCAATTAATGCTTGTAAATGTAGTAGGTTGGACTGCATTGTATGTAGTCTGAATAAGTCTGCTTATGAAGCAGGCGAAGTGGGCTCAATGGACTATGGTGACTGCCTGTGATACTTGGTGTGATCTGATTGGTCACTGACGGTCCCTACAGTACCACGTCTTTGCTTTGGACTTCATCGGCTGGTTGTCTGTGTTTGTTGTATGGGGAATGTCAACTGTAGTCCCTATGTGTATGACTTGTGTAATGCCTTACTACGGCAGTGTAATTCCACGGGTTTGCAGTTATGGGTGCCATCTTAGTCATCGCTTGTCCATCCATGTGAATTGCCTACTATACACTGGTATAGGGCTGTACACATTTCACACCTGCATTTTGCATTCCCGGAGTATGGTGTGCATTATTAGCGGAGAGTGGCGCATGTGCTACGCTGCGTCCCTCCCAGGCGGGACAAAGGATTGCCTGCGAAACAACACCGAGGCCAGATTCTACATACCCAGACTCCCTTGACTGCAACAGTGGACAGTACCCATTACACATCCGTCATGTGTGCTGGACTGTGATGTGGACGCAGCTGAATGGACCCGATACCCTGGGTATTTCTGTGCATGTGTGCTGCAGTTCATGGACAGCTATCATCAACATTGAACACGCTTGCGTGCATATGTGTACCTGTGGCGTGGTGACGACAATGAGATCACGTGAGTAATGCAGGAAGCTAGCAGGCATTCTCTGAACAGAATTTTTGGGTCCTACAATGGACACCGATGTGCATATGTCAAGTTAGATGTTGCTGGACTGTGTCCACCTGCCCAGTGCTTTTCACTGCTGGTGTATGTTCCCCAATCGCGGATGTCTGTTTGACTACCCATTCCACATGGTGCTACATAACCAGCTGATTTAGTACTGTGAACAAATTACATACATCCAAAGATGCTGGTTAGCAACTGCTTCATATACACCTCAGACATCCCAATGGGACATATCCGTCACTATATTACCAATATAACACCACCGGAACATGTTGCTTACCTATGCATTCATTTAACCATGTTGTCTTCATAGGTGGGAATGCCATAGTTTACATATCCTACTTGGCGTTGTGTGTGTGCCATTAGTATGTGTTCCACAGGTCGCACATCTGTTCCGCTGTGCGGTGGCGGGTGCTCCTCAGTCTGTTGCTGGCAGATTGAGTGCTGTATGCGCCGGTGTTGGCACGACAGTCCGGCTTTGTATGTGGAATGTCAACTGTAGTCCCTATGTGTATTTCCTGTGTTATGCCTTCCAGCGGCTATGTCATTTACCGGGTTTGCAGTTGTGGGTGCCATCCTGGCCATACGGGTGTCCATCCATGACAATTGCCTACTGGACACTAGTATAGGGCTGTACACATTCCACACCTACATTTAGCATTCTCCGGTATGGTTTGCATTATTAGCGGAGAGTAAGGCAGGTGATACGCACACATCCCTCCGCAGGCGGGAGAAAGGATTGCCTGCGAAACAACACCGAGCACAGAGTCTACATACCCAGAATCCCTTGACTGCAACAATTGACAGTACCCATTACACATCCGTCATGTGTGCGGGACTGTGATGTGGGCGCAGTTCTATGGACCGGTACCCTGGGTATTCCTGTGCATCTGTGCTGCATGACATGGACAGCTATCAGCAACATTAAACACGCTTGCGGTGCATATGTGTACCTGTGACTACAATGAGTTCCGTTAGTTGATGAAATAAGGGGGCATACCTGTCTTTAGACAAATTTTTGGGTCCTACAATGGACACCACTGTGCATATGTAAAGTGTAGAGCTTGTCGGACTGTGTCCTTGTGAGCACTGGGTTTCACTGATACTGTGTGTTCAGGAATCGCGGATGTCTGTTTGACCACCCATTCCACATGGTGCTACATAACCAGGTGATTTAGTACTGTGGACAAATGACATACATCCAATGATGCTGGTTAGCAAATGCTCCATATAAACCGCAGACGTCCCAATGGGACATATCCGTCACTGTATTTCCAATATAACACATGTTGATTACCTATGTATTCATTTAACCATGTTGTCTTCATAGGTGGGAATGCCATAGTTTACATATCCTACTTGGCGTTGTGTGTGTGCCATTAGTATGTGTTCCACAGGTCGCACATCTGTTCCGCTGTGCGGTGGCGGGTGCTCCTCAGTCTGTTGCTGGCAGACTGAGTGCTGTATCTTGCCGGTGTTGTACGAGGTCCGGCTTTGTATGTGGAATGTCAACTGTAGTCCCTATGTGTATTTCCTGTGTTATGCCTTACCGCGGCTATGTCATGTACCAGGGTTTGCAGTTGTGGGTGCCATCCTGGCCATACGGGTGTCCATCCATGACAATTGCCTACTGGACACTAGTATAGGGCTGTACACATTCCACACCTACATTTAGCATTCTCCGGAGTATGGTTTGCATTATTAGCGGAGAGTAAGGCAGGTGCTACGCACACATCCCTCCCACGTGGCGGGAGAAAGGATTGCCTGCGAAACAACACCGAGCACAGCGTCTACATACCCAGAATCCCTTGACTGCAACAATTGACAGTACCCATTACACATCCGTCATGTGTGCGGAACTGTGATGTGGACGCAGTTCTATGGACCGGGTACCCTGGGTATTTCTGTGCATCTGTGCTGCATTACATGGACAGCTATCAGCAACATTAAACACGCTTGCGGTGCATATGTGTACCTGTGGCGACAATGATTTCAGATGCGCATTGAAATAAGACATAATTCGATTCTTTCCACAATTTTTGGGTCCTACAATGGACACCACTGTGCATATGTAAAGTGTAGAGCTTGTCGGACTGTGTCCTTGTGAGCAGTGGGTTTCACTGATGCTGTGTGTTCAGCAATCGTGTATGTGTGCTTGACTACCCATACTGTGTTGTGCTACAGGAACCATGTCTTCCGACACCAGAAACCAATGCTATACATCCAATGTTGCAGGTTAACAACCACTTTCATACCATACCCAGAGGTCACGATTGGGAGGTATTGCCACTTTATTATCGGAACAACACCCCAGACTGTGTACATCATGGGAACTTTAGGCCAGTCTTACCGGCCATTTCCAATTGTAATTGGCAGACACATGTCAATACATGTATGATAACACATATTGTCATGCAGAAGTTGATCTATGTTATGTGGACATTGGCTTCTGCTTTTGGCATCCGTTGCTGTGAGTGTTGCCAGTTACCATACACATTGCTTGCTCAGAGGCAGACTACACAATACTGCGCGGTACTGTGGTCTCCTTTAACGACCCTGCGCCAGTGGTCGATGAATGCGGCAGCCACTGCATCAATCACATTGCCATCTACCAGTACCTACAGGACTGCATGAGCCAGTCATTCACTTACCCAACTGTGGTTCACTGTACCAATGCCAAGCATCCAGTGTGGTGTACCCCAGCCATACACAAAATGTACAACACGAGGAGGTGGCTACTACAAGGTGGAGCAGACACCTTGTGAGGTGTGACACCCTTGGTCATCATATGTGTAGACTTACACACTGTCATGAAATAGTCCAGGGCACATTCCACAGATATACCTACATGGACCTGGCTAACAATCATACCACCTTCAGTTGCTATGCTGGACACCTGGGAGCTCAGTCCCACATATGCTCTGACTGGGTTCACATAGAGGTGGGGTTTACTCAACATACACACATTGCCAACATACAGGCTGACAAGTCCAGTGAGGACATCTCCACCCTCCCCACACATGAGGTGATGTGTGTACCACAGGTTTGTGGTCACCAAATGTTCTGTGACACACAGGTGGGACATGCTCTCTCCAGGGTAGTGGACATAGCATCGATGAGACCAGCTGGTGACCCGCTGTGTACTCCACTATCTCGGTTATGAATTGGACCCACAGTTAGGACAGCTATTTCTTTGTAGCCTCACCTCAGGTAGGGTACCCAGGTTGTGTCACATGGCAACTGTAGTCCCACGTCAGAAGGCCAATACCTCCACTGAGGCTGGTTATTACTGTCCCATTACCCTGAGGAGACCTATCTGCAAAGACATGGGGAGGGATCATACTGTGGCTCGTACATGACTGCATAGGGGACATACTTACTTTGCCTCACACACGGTTTGTCTTGTTCAGGGGCGGTTCATGCCTTTAAAGCATGGTTGACATTTTCAGGACAGTCGCCGAGGCCACTGATGGGGTGTTGCAGTCCATACAGCCTACCTCGACCTGGCAAAGCCCTTCATCACATTACCCCCTCAGGTATCGTTGATAAACCCATTGGCTGGGATGTGAACACGCACATCACAGAATGTGTTGTAAACTGTCTATGTGACACAACCCACACAGTCATAGTTGCTGGCAGCATATCAGACCTACTGCCTGTCAGAAGTGGTGTCCCATGGGGCCCTTCCATGTGTGCACTCCTGTCATACACCTACATCTTCACGGTACAGGCACACACAGGGGTGCTATGGGCAACAGTGTTTGTAGATGACTGCAAAACAGGTGCCATAGTGGGACAGACATCTGACACAGATATCCTTGAAGGGGCCTCCCAGGTATGCATATCTGCTGTCAGGGAAATGTCCCACAGCTAAATGCAACGTCATGCAACATCATACCTGTGGAAGTACTAGGTCACCCTGTCCAGCATATAGGTGGCTGTCCACTCAGCACAGGGGTGATTACCAGGAATCAGGGGACAGTGTTGGATGGTCACCATTCATTCCACACACCGCGTTGCTATCGTGGTTGTGTGGGTCTTCTACATTGCCCACCTGTTGGTGCAGGGATTCACATCTACATCAGGCTAGGTCATTGTTCCTTGTACCCATTACCCATTATATCACAATCAAACCACTTCTGACAATCAAAAACTAGGCGTTGTTAATCTCAACTTGACTGACACACCTGTCTTGACTGACACACCTGTTATGTACTGTCATTTTATATCTTAGTGCATTTTTGATAAGGTATATATTATTAGTGTTTACAGTTTATATATAGATTAATAAGTTTGTAGGCATAAATGTTTTACTAAGGAGTCTTATGTATTTAGGCATCAATGGATGATATTGTATTTTTTAAAAGGGATACTGTATTAGGAGTTCAATATAACCCTTATTTTATTACATAGAATAACATTTTATAAGTTAGATGTGTATTTTTAGACTTCAAGAATAAGGAAGAAATGTTTTGACAGTTTATATTTTCACATTTTCATATTTTTACATTTTCATATGTTTGTATGTATTAATTTGCTTAAAAGCATTGCAGCTTTAAGTAATTTGCATATGGCGCCAATGCTATGTATTTAAACAATGAATGAGAGTTCATTTAACAGTTCTGAGGAAGCTCGTGTTGTGAAAGCGCTAAACTCACTGTGTGGAAAATAAATTGCTTCAATTTTTAATAGCAATTTTAGTTATTTACCTTGGCTCTAACGAGACTTTATATGTTTTTGCACTGAGGGTCTGATTATATGACTGGCATCTATATTGTGGAGGCATCTCGTTTAACAGAGCAAACTTGTTTGTTAGTTCCTGACCGTTATACAAGTGCAAACAGTGACTTGGTTCGTTGTTTTACATTTCTCTTGTACCCATTCGTGTTACACCTATGATCTACTACATTGCCCCATTCAGACTGTATCTGACCATACACCTACAGCAGCTGGGAAGCCCACATAGGTTGATCGTTGTACAGATGCAGGATGACACCATTTTGTGTAATGCTGCCCCACATGTAGGACCCCTGCCACATCCGTCACATACCTGCTGTTTGGTGTTGACCTGTGCCTGACATACAAGGCCATGTCAACCCATATGTCATGTGTATGCTTCACCTACTGTATCCGCATCCCTCAGAATCACTAGGGCAGGTGACATTTACCTTGTCACGGTCATTCATGGGATGTGTTTGGGTGACACATATATCACCCAGACAATCATTATGCTGTGGATCTACATCACAGTACATGTGAGACAGACATCCTTCCTAGCCTTGTTCGCAGCTATGTTGTCCATTGGATGGAGAATTGCAGGTATAGGCCAGGGATTACATCATTATCACTGCTTGGCGGAGATACAGCAATATCATGGGTATTTCATCTGAAGCACAGAAGGTTGGCAAAGTCATCCTAACTATGGTGTAGTATTATGGCTGGGCCTGGGGCGATGGCCTACCCTGTACCTATGGACGTGTGAACCTATATTCATAGTTTGTCACATGTACAATTGTCTATCCACTATAGTCTTTCGCCACTGTATATTTCTGTGGCACATGATTGTCCTCTGTATTACATGCAGGTATGCTGTGTACGTTGCACATACGTCACAGTTGATGACAGTGTATCTGTGTCCCTAACACTGTGATACTGAGGACTACCACACATCCTTCACAGCATTCCATGCATATGTCCATTCTATTCTTCTTTGGCCTATGGGGGGGTGTTAAGGCAAACATTACTCAAGTCCCTGTTTGTGCATGCTTCATGTTGGTGTTTGACCAGGCTCCGTTGCAGTCATGTGTTGGACAGTAGTGTGTCTGTGTGTTTGCCATGTGTTTTTATTGCCAGTACATCTGTGGGAGGTGTAGTTGGCACATGTTCCTCTTTGCAGGGACACCCATCCTGGTGTTTGTGTCATGCATCTGCACTTGACACGTGCCATATGTCCTGTACTATTCCCACAGTCGTGTATGCCTTCATGCACTACTACTGCGTGTTACTGGCTGTGTGTATGTGGTACACATGGACATTGTGATGTTTGTCTTGACCTATTCCAATGCTAGAATGTAAACATCTGTCAATTAAGTATTTTAAATCAAACTGTAACACTCATTCGTATTTTCAACATGACACTCATTAACACAGGAAGCTGGGATTAATAACATTTTATTACTGTGCAGCAGGAGGCAAAGGAGTATGCAGTCAAAGTTTAGACATTTGTTCAACTCTATACATGTTACATCTGTATGAGCATTCTGTATACTATCATCTTTTGCACACATTAATGATGTTGTCAGTCACAAGGCATTTACATTGCTAGAGTACAGAACATTGTATTCCTACAACAGTGCTCAGGTAATGCTTATTACATGTTTTCCCATGAGGATAGCCCAACCTTGCGAGACACATATTCAGTTAGACTGTACTTTGGTAAGTTCTGCTCTGACACGGTTCCAACACTGTTCATATTCAGTCCTCACTCCGTGTCCTACTAGGTTCCTGTGTCTCTCTGCTGAGCAGCTGTACTCTGTGTTACAGCTCACAAGCCTATCCTCCTCAGTAGAAGGATGACAGATATACCTGTACATACATGTATTATTCTGTAACCGAGCAGATGACTAATGCTGACTGACATACACCTGCTGCACTGGTTACTGCTAGGGTTAGGGTTCAATCACACTGCAGCTACACTACAAGCAATTACATGCATGAGAAGCTGTACTGCTATATTGTCAGGTAGAATAATATGCATTATACACTATTAGCTTCTAAAGTTGCACGTCATATTATGTTTAAATATGTATTTTGCTAACATTCTCCCTCCTTTGATTGCTTCTACTCTATCCAGAGACATATACAACATTATTTCATTCCTGGCGTCTTCCTCGGCGGACAGTTTAACTAGGCAGGTAATTTGATGTACATTGCAAGTAGGATTGCATTTTCTATTGACAAATACCACTACAGGTCTTGATCCATAGTCTCGGGTACAGGTATGTTGCCAGAGTCCCTAATACTTACATGCACAGTATCCCGCACTAGACACATGCTCCCAATATGAGCAGAACAACACAAATGGCAATCATGATATTCAGTATGACTGACCCCATCCACCCAATGGTTTGTGGAAATGGTTCGGCAGTGGGTTTGGGCCTGGTTCCGCCATGGATGACACCTGCTATATTACCTGTAGGTGGGCGTTGCTTTTGGTCTCTTCATGTGGTAGTTGGACACAGCGATCTTCTTCAGTAAGCGCGCACGTACCAATTCTCAGCGCCACGGTGCAGTCGTGCACTATTACATTTTCTGACACAACACTTCTCATTGCATCCAGTTCATCAGTCACATGTTCAGGAGCTGAAGACACATGCATCCTTCCTCTGACACGTTTTGATAACTTCCTCTGTTCCTGATTGATTTCACTACTCCAGAAGCTGGGGTGTTCCAGCCCAGGTTGTGGCGCTGTCACTGAAGTCCATATGAATCGGTATTCCTTTATCTCTTGCAGAGGACTGACATGTCAGAACAGCTTCCATTTCACCCACTGGATTAGTAGGTTTCTCGACTGTGTTCCCAGTTCTTCGAGCTATATGTGTTATAGTTCGTTTCGAAATCAGAGGCAATTGTACAGTATGTCATCTGACTGGAGCCAGATAAACCAAATAACAACTGCGGACCAATTCCCAGGTAACCATTGCTATGCTTATTTCCCACAAACAACATAACTATATTCTACTTTATTACTGATGCGGGTTACCTCTGCATGTAACAAATTCCTGTCTCTAACAGAGGACTGTTTATACAATTCAGGATGTTTCTGCACATCCTTCAACATTGTTCTCATGATGTTTCAATACAAATTAGGAATGGTGCTACAAGTAGTACTGTGATCTTTGGCTGTTATATGACATTCGTAAGACACAGTTATGTTACAAATACTCCCACCAACTGAAACTGTACCATGTTTATGATAACATACAATTCCTTTTTGTGTAACAGGTAAGTACATTGCCACGTTGTCCTGTGATCTCACAGAACCTGTATCAAAGTGTAGATATTCACAAGTCTCAATCTATCCCCAAGGGGACAACATGCATCGGAAGTCCTCCATATGATGTAGGTATGGCAGTACAAACACAGCAATTTAAAGTGTTCCTAGTCTCTATATGCACACGCATCATGCCTAGGTATCTGTTGAGGTGTGGAAGACACTCTGTGGCCAGTTCATCACGTATCAGTATTTGTATCCGTGTAGTTATATGCAGGTAAGGTCCGGAAATAGCGTAAACACAAACATGGTTAATAGGTGTATAATCATTAGGACAGCAAACATAAATGTCTTTGGGGTTGCTTTGTATTGTTATACAGTCTTCGCCGGGTGATTCGGGCTCTTTGGTATATCAGCTACAAGATGTCAATCAGACTTGATATCCTTTACCAGTTTGAGAAATGTGAGGTGGACCCAGGGCGACCTCTCTGCAAACTTTACTGCGGTGGCGTTGCCAACAGTACCGGTACAGACATTCGCACTGTCCACTTGGCAATAATGTTCTTTGGATAACAGTGACATACACACAGGATACTGGTGTCAGCTATGCTTCCGTCTTCGTTTGCTCTTATCTGTAACAGACTTTAACTGAGGAACAGTGTTACTAGTTAACAATCCTCTCATGTCACCTACTACTGAGTCATCGACCTCCGGCTCTGCAGGCATGACAGCTTTCCACTCTGGCACATGATATGCCATTCCACATACTACTTGAAGTGGGTGCAGCACTTTACATTTGGAACTGTTGTCATGCTCAGCAATGCTAGAGGTAGACAGCTCATGTAACTCGTCTGGATGTCACCCACCAAACTCCTCTACTTATTTCTCGGGATCCCATTCTGCGGCGGCGGCAGCAGTCGTGCTGAGTGTGGGTTGTACATGCAATTGACATTCATGGTGTCTGAAGTAATCCCCAGGTAGCGTGATTGTCTGGTTAACTACATGTGTTCTATTGTCACTGTAGCTTCTTTACAGCATGCCAGATCTAGGGATACTTAATTTTACTGGCACCTTTGCCACTGCTGCTGCATCCGGATTACTGGTTGGGAATGCTTCTACCCATTTTGATTATATATATGTGTAATCGCTAAACAGTCTTTGTTCCCTTCACATTTATGCAGATGTATGAATTCCATACAAATAATGCGGAGCAGTTAGGGTGGTGTAGGTAAACTCACTCCCTTGGTTTAAATACTCCCTGTGCATGATATCTCGGCAAGCGTGACACGCTGCTCATGAGGTTTGTATGTGGTTCGTAATTCCGTATGTTAGGGGTATTCTGTTAACCAAATGTACCATCCCCCCTGTTGAGACATGTCTGTACCCATGGCTCCACAAAGCCGCATATCTGAATATATTAGACGTTAATATTGGCTTTCTCACTGTGGATATGTGCAGTCCGTGTTCAAGGATTGCTCCTCGTCATAACCACGTCGGCTTTTGTGGTTCCTGAGTTGCTGGTTGCATTGTTTGTACACTTTCTACATCTAAACAGTCTGAGGTATGTCATTCCTCATTCACACTGACACTTTCCAACTCTGACGCTGCTTGTTTTGCAGGTGCATGAGCTCATGCCTCAACTTTCCTACTGTTATCCTGTTGCTTTCTATGCCCTGCACATTTACAATTACCTACTTCAGTGGGTAACTGCATGTAGTCTAATGCATTCAGGTTCATATGCGCATGATTAATCGGTTTACCGGTGGATGTTATCATTCCCCTATTCTTCCACTGCTGCTCATAAACATGCACTGCACAGACAACAGAATGACTATCGGGACATATGTCCACACATCATTTTCGCTACAGTACAAGCACGTGTTAAAGCTATCTATTCTGCTGCTTGAGCAGACACGTTATGCTGCAGGGTTTGGCCGTCTACAATGTCATTATCAATAACTACTGCATAAACTACTTCATTCGTTCCTGTAGGACTCTGTCTACATGATCCGTACACATTAACTGTCACCTCTGCATCATCTAAGGGTATATCAGTGTTATCATGTCTGTGTGTAGTTATTTAATCCATTTCGTATAGGCAACTGTGTGGTGTGCCATACACAGGTGTCAGACGTGGCGTTGATAGGTTTCATGTTGTACAACGTTCAATCACCATGTGAGGTTGACTCAGTGGTATGGTCAGACATGACAAATGTCTAGCATGAGTCAGGAATTCTATCTTCTCTTGCAGCAGATTGATCGCAACTGCATGACACATTCTCACAGTGAGAGGGTGGTCTAGTAACATTACGGCCGGGGCCTGTACTGCCATGGGTGCTACAACAACTGCCTGTACACAATGTGGCACTGACCATGCCACAGTGTCCAACTGCAATGAGTAGTCATCTATTTAGCGTTGCTTACTTCCCTGCTGTTGCATCAAGACTGACGTCATATATCTCTGCTTACAATCTACGGTCTGACAACATGTGTTATGATTATTCACGAGACCTACTACAGCTGTTAAGGCTATCAATCGTTCTAGTCTGCATAACGCTGTTTCTGCTACTGTAATCGGGTGTACTATGTGTTGTGCTGCCATAGGTGTATTAAAGGTTAAGGCAAACAATACAGCGGATTCCACAGCATTGTTTGGTATCCAGATTTAACATGTGTTAGTCGGCCCAGACACATCATTCCCTTCTTGTTAGTTGGCTTGGGTGCTTATTATATTGCTACCTTCCTATCGTCATGTGATGTTCTACCCTACTTGGATACCAGATATGCCAGGTAATTGACCTGTATTCTCTGTAGTTGCAATTTATGCTTGCTTACTTTATGTCCCTGTTCTGCTGATTATCTCAATAATGCTATTGTATCTTCCATACATTGCTGCTGGGTAGGGGCATAAGCAGAATATCATCAATTAAAGTGGATCTTGACTGGCCCGGGTGGAGTTGACACGGAATGTAGCTAGCCATCCTGTGAGAATATCGTTGTACTTTCACAGTAGCCCAGCGATAGCGGGTATGGCTGTATCTGTCACCCTGACTGTACAAGCAAAGCAATACGAACTATGTGGATGTATAGGTATTGCAAAGTAAGCATAGCTTATATGTACCACGGTAAGATACTTCTGTGGCATGTTCATAGCATTGAATATAGTGTGTGGGTCTGGCACCAACGCTACCCTAAGTATTCTTACATTATTTACAGCTTATACATACTGTACCATCCGCCATTCCCTTTTGGTTTCCGATCAGGAGATACAGGGGTATTGCATGGTGAATAGCGATTACTTTGTGGATGGGAATTCCCTCTCTGACTTTGCAGATATCTTCTGGTGTCCACGGTCTATACGCTACTGGGGTTGGGTCCTGGCCTTCCTGTCCTGCATGATGGTTCGGTACTTCAATTAATTGACAGATATCCTCACTCTGTTTTAGTACTGTGTTCTTACTCGGGTGTCCCTAGGTATGTTACGTGTTCGCGATGTGGTTTCAATAGCTTCTATTACATTTGTTCGATGTGCTACCTGTGTTGCCACAGGATAGCGTGTGGGGACTAGCCTGCCCTCCCGCTTAATATCCTGCATGTGGTATCTGAGGCGGTAGGGTGTTGTGGGGGCGGTCGGTACTACAGTATTATGATCTTCTCTGTGTGCGTATGATGCTTAGCCATTTATAGTGTTCTATTCCCTTGATACACTACCTCAGTCCACCGATGTGCATAGCGGATACCCAATTGTCGCTGTTTTGTCGCCTGCACATCTTAGGGCTGCCACCTTTTCAATGCACAATGTGGGACATTATTGTTGAGCGTGTAATTTGCCTGGAAAATGCATACCCACGGCCAGTACATAGGACAGGTATTCACGTTTTGCCAGGAGAGCGACCAATTGTTGTAGCATTTCAGTTGCTTATTCTGTTTATTATTATATTTTGCTGTTCCACATACAAATTTACTGTTTTATGCTACCATCTTGATATATATCTGGGAAATGTTTGTCCTGAGATATCAGGACATTTGACATTGTTCGGTTTATTTACAGGACACGGCTGGCCAGAGGGCATATCCCTCTCAGGGTGGAACAGGTGTTTACCTTGGAACATATGCATCAAATTTTCAGGGATTACAATGTTTCAGTAACGATATGTTGCCTAATATACCATCAATGTCATATTTATTACCCCATTTTGCTGCGTAACTCACATTATGTGCTCTCTGCGATTGCATATTCTTCACGTCACCCGTCAAGCGGATCACATGATCTGTTGGTTGATAATCTCCCATATCCTCTACACGACTGCTACGTACCCTTCTGTCATAACACGTGTGTCTCCTTCCCTGTATCCACTGTAGTGTCTACAATCACTATTTACTCTGCTGTGTGTTCCCCTGACCTATGTTCAGATTTAACAGTATGTGGGTAGGTCTTGACCCGATATCACTACTGTTAACAGAAACACAATGTAGTCTGGTCCCTGATCTACAATAGACACAAAAAGGCAGACACTCCTTACCTGGGCCTCCTGTTTAAGGCTGCATGTTTTCTTCTTGGGATCCAGTTTTCCGCTTTTCAGCCACAGATCAGACAGTAAACAGCCTCTTTACACACAACAATTCAGTCGGAGGTCTTTTCATTCAAGAAGAACCATTTATGCATATTCTCCAGCGTACATGTCTAACCAGCCATGCACTCTGACCTGTAGCTTACCAAGGGAATTCCGGATTACAAGGATCACAATGTGAAATAAGTTGTTACAACCAGACTGTAGTTATCAGTAGGCTTTTCTAAGTGACAGCCGATAACACAGGAGGCTCGGGTTGAACGTTTTAGTAGTGTACACAGGCAGGCTAAATAATATACAGTCCAAGTATGAGAGTTTTGTCTGACTCTATACAGTAAGCAGTTTCTTTATATAGTGTTTACAATCAGCTTTTGCCCACCTTACTGGCGTGGTCGGTCACAGGGCATTTCCATCACTATGGTCCGCAATAGTCTATACATACGTGGGTGCTGGGGTCGTGCTTTTAAATTGTTTTCTCATGGGAATAACACAGCCTTGCAAGGCACCTTGTACATTACAGTATCCTTTTGTGATTGTAGCTGTTTCAAGGACCCTAGACTGTTACGATACAGTGGACAGTTAATTTCTTAATACGTAGCTTAGTCTCTCTGGTAGGAGTTGTACTGCTATCTTCAATTGAGCTCACAAGGCCATCCTCCTCTGGGGAAGGAGTGCTGTTATGCATGTACATACATTTATTGTTCTGTAACCCAGCAAATAATTAATGATGACAGACATGAGCCTGCTGTACTGCTTACTGCCAGGTTCAGAATTCCATCACAGTACAGCTTAGCTTCACCAATTACATGCAGGCTTAGTTCTACTGCCATATTGTATGGTACAATTCAATACATTATATAGTATTTTGAGTGTAAACTGGAACTTCATATGTGTTTCTATATATTTTACGAACAACATCCATCCAGCCATATGCATGTTGTTCCGTCCTTTACCTTGACCGTGTGTATTTGTCCGTCCAGCCACGCTAATCTCCACATGTGATGTCCCAGTTTCCCCTTCTTTGCCTGTAGCACCCTGTTAGGACGTCCTGTGTGGTAGGCACCTGTTCCGCTATATGTGATCGACTTCACTGCAAAGATAATCATCGATGCGGTGGTCCAACGACCCGACTTGTCCACATGTGTACAGTTATGTGCACCGTGTCGTATGCAAACCTAGATGGTTTGGACGGGTACATACTACATGCCGGATGTACACATTCTGCTGACACATTCACATGCAGCCATTTACATATCTGTACCTGCGGTGGGTTGGTGACATGTGGGGTACGTATTTGCCCGCGTGGCATTGCCTAACACAAACTTCTTACCACAGTTCAGGTATGCACATTGTGTGTGGTTGTATAGCTGCACACGGATGCTAGCAGGTTTGGGTGCAGGGGTATACATGGGTGTGACTGACATGTACAATGAGGCTATTGTGTAGTACATCCGAATGCATGGGTTCTGCTTCTGGATATTACACTTCATCATACACCATCCAGTGTATGCAACAGAAACGTTGCTGGGTCTGGGATATGTTGCTATGCACATGTTTGCCTGTGTTTGAGGTATCTTGCTTCCTTACTGTTGTTATGTCAGCACAGCTACCCGGCTATGTACTGTCACTACTGCTTGTGACCATTATGGTTGGCACCTTTTCCAATGCCCATAGTGGGGCATGTTATGTGGACACTTGAATTTGCAGGACTACACATACCCAGGGCTAGTGCAGTTGACAGAACTTCACTTGTTTGCCATACTATGAGCTTATTCTGTAAGCGTTTGGGTTCCTTATTTATTTTCTTATGCCATGTCTGTGTTCCATATCGTAATGTATATGTTTTATGCTACTATTTACATGTATATTGCGCATATTTCCGTGGCAGGGGATCGGAGGTCATTTTCCATTTTACGATTGTTGCAGGGACACGACTGTCCAATCAGGGACTGTCCATGGCACATTGGGACAGCAGGTAACCCTGGTGACCATGCCCATGTCGCTACTGGGGTTTCCACCTTTTCCATTTTCCGATCTGGGATATTTCCGGGACTCACATCTGACTTTACAGGCCGACACATACAAGCGGTCACTATATAGCATAGAAATTCACTTGTTTGCCTAAATAATATGCTTATTATTGTGGCAATTTCCTTCTTATTCTGTTTATTGTGTCATTTAGGTATTTCTGTTACAGAAATAACCAATTCATGCTACCATTACATTAAATACGGGATATCATTTTGTCCTACAATCGTAGCACATCAGCCATTTCTAATCGTTTTTGGGACACAACTGTCCATGGAGAGACTGCCCCAACCAAAGTGGGACAGGTGGTGACCTTAGTCGCTGCTCCTATGTCGGTGCGGCGCTGACATGCGACTGTACACCTTCTCTGAGTGTAAACACTGACAGTGCATTGCGGGACGACAGCGGTCTTATCGTATCCTTTGCTCCTTGGGCGGGTACACTTATGCCTTCGTGGCTTCTATTTGCTTCTCCGTTAATTTGGGACGGGGACTATGTTGCATACTGTACGTGCGTTTCATTCTGCACAGGACCTGGCTGCTGCCATTACTATTGTGGGCGGACCGTGGCTGTCAGCACATTAGGTTGCTCACCTCATGCCGGCTTAGACACGCCTCCAGACGCATCCTACCTGGGCTCGCTCACGTACACTACGCACGTGTCTGTGATTCCGGTGCACTCTCA
Organism: Protopterus annectens; assembly: GCF_019279795.1. Lineage (NCBI taxonomy): Eukaryota > Metazoa > Chordata > Ceratodontiformes > Protopteridae > Protopterus > Protopterus annectens. Next base: position 636,566,058 of record NC_056729.1, on the reverse strand, counting down.
TTAATATGTATATGGCGCTACTGCGCCGGATATTCCATGCACCGCCGGCGCAGGCCTTACGCCGGCCTTGCGCCGAGCTTCATGAATCCCGGGGAGAGTCTGTAGTCATTTAAAAAATTAGTTATAGCAGTAGAACAAAAAGGTAACAAAAGAAAGTCATATGGAACAAAGGCTTATTTGTTGTTAAAGAATGCAGTAATAGAAAGTTGTACAAAAGGGCAAATCTATAGGATGGATAGATTACAAAAAAGCATTTGACTACATGCCATATTCATGGATAAAGGAATATTTACAGATATATAAGATATACTCTTCATTGCTCAGTTATATTACAGTGACCTTGAAACATTATAGCAATAACCCACGCCTGGGTGTGGGTAAATCCCGCATTACCCACACCCAGAATTGGTTATTGCTATTATACTATGACATTATTTAAGAAAAGAAACAATTACTTTTCTTAAATAATGGCATTGTATAATGCCTCTTTGCTGCCCTTCCGCAGCTGTCTGGCATCCGCGGCAGTTCTGATGTACTGCGCATGCCTGCACAGTACATCAGAGCTGTGGCCAAAAGCAATGGAGAAAGCAAGATCTCCGTTGCTTTTTTACTGTTTTGCTATGTTAAATGGGTTTAACATAGTGAGACAGCTTTAAAATAAGCAACGGAGTTGTCCGTTGCTTATTTTAAAGCTGTCTCGCTATGTTAAACCCATTTAACATAGCAAAACAGTAAAAAGCAACGGAGATCTTGCTTTCTCCGTTGCTTTTTTTTTAAAACCTGTCTCGCTATGTTAGATGGGTTTAACATAGTGAGACAGCTTTAAAATAAGCAACGGAGATACAAAGCAACTTGAGCAGAGGGTAAATAAATACATTAGAGAAAAGGTAACAGATCAGCAATAAAATATGAACAAATGAGAATAAAGCTCAGTAAGGGATACTTCAGTTGAATAAAACTAATACTGAAAACTGCCTTGACATTTAGGAATACAGTTTAAGATATAACTCAATTTGCTCTTCCTGTTCTAACTTACAGTTTTTGGGGATTGACTGGCCCCAAAATGCTTTGTATTAATTGAACATGAAAACAGGAAAAATGCTTCATGCTTAGCAAATGATATATATTTGCTGACTTCATCAGTTCCAAACATAGTGACAGCTTTAATATATGAAGAGAAAACATCTAAGATGACATCTTGGCTTAGTTTAGCAAAAGCATTTTGGTATCAAGCAAGGATGTAAATAAAACCAAAAGTAGACAAAAAGCAGTCAGCAACTGAATGTGACAAAACAGAAACGAAAAAAGAAAAAGAAAAGGATCAGGTGAGAAGGAAAAAAATGGAAAGTCCATGAATATAGTGGCAGGTAAAGTGATGTCCTGGAACAACCACATGTTGACCAAAATATGATGCAGGAATGGTTAAGGAGAGATGAAGTGAAACCAAAAGATGAAAGGCTAACAATGGTGGGCCAGGAGAGTGGACAACATACACATTGGTTTACAGAGTTGATTCAAAATGAGGGAGAAACGCACAAAGTCAGGTTCTGTAAAACAGAAATGGAAACAGTAGCACATCTTATTGCTAGGTGTGAAACTCATGGGAGAGAAAGGCACAATAATGTGGTATGACTGTTACACTGGAAATTGTGCAAACATTACAATATAGATGGAGCTGAGAAACATTGGTAACATGAACCACAAAGCATTATAGAGATTGGTGAAGCTGATATTACATAGGCTCACCCATTACTTGTGTCTTTTGGCTTTTCCCGGTTAGGGGTCGCCACAGCAAAACTCCAGTCCGCTCATGATTGGCAGTACATTTTTACATGCCAAATTGCCAGCCCTGATGCACAACCTTCAACAAAGGTATGCCCATTCATGCATGTCTCCACACAGAAGACGCTCTAGCTGAGAATCGAACAGGACAATGTCTTACTGTGAGGCGACAACACTACCGCAGCACCACCACCGCCCGTTACTAATAGCTCAAAAATAGAAGCGAGACAATCAGATATAGTAATCCATGAAAAAAAGACAAAAGTTGCATTGTGATATAACAGAAAGAGGGTATATTAATGTGCAGTTAAACTAATAATGGATAAAGTGTTACCACAAAAATGTGGAGTAACAAAGGAAAGGAAACAAGTAGATTGCCACCATGGAAGCATCAAACAGAGAAAACTATAAAGCAATTAAGACTTTATAAGTCAGAAATAATCATCTTCTTTTGTCTTATCCTGGTTAGAGGTCGCCACATCAGAACAATTTATTTATTTATTTACAGTTTGATTGCTGGGGAAGTCCACTGGGCCCAAAGAGTCTGTTTTCAGTGGAGGCCCGGGGAGAAAATCTCCATGAAACAGATTACAGTAAAGATACCAGTTCAATAAAAATAAAAGTACAAGTACAAATGCATATCAAATAATGCAAAGCATGAGCAATATTGCCCATAGTGGAAAATATAGTGCAGATACATTTTAACAAATTCACACAGTTAAAGTCAAAAGTCAAAAGCTATTTACAATATTTACAGAGTTTGAGAGATCGTATGGGAATTAGCTATAGAAGGTTACAGCCAGCTATAAGGTGCTTAGGAACTCAAGAGGATACCCTCCCAGGGGCTTTTGTTAAAGTGTTCTAGGCAGGTAGAATGCAGTTACATTTCCATTTGGAGGAGAGGTAGGTGTAAAGCTGAGTTTTGAAGTTGTTTGTGTTTGACATTGTCCTTAGTGTGGAAGGGAGATAGTTCCATTTATTACATAAGGAGAAGGAGAGAAGACATTGTCCAGCAGGACGTTTAGGTTTGAGGACAGTAGTTAAGTTTTGGTGTTCAGATCTGAGAGTTCTTTTTGGGGTGTATGGGGGAAGGATGTTAGTTAGAGCAGGGCATTTGGTTGAATTAAATATTAGTCTAGTGCTGCAGTGAGCTAGAGGAAGTCCAGGTAATTTGTGAATTTTAACCAGTTGAGAGACTGGAGGGTAACAGAGTGATAAGTGGAATGTATGGCTTTGGTGGCAAATTTAGAAATTTTGTTATAACAGCTTTCAAGTTTGGAAGTGATGGAAGAGGAAGGTTATTTAGTAGCTGGGCACCGTACAGAAGGGAGGGAAGGATGTAAGAGGAGGCCAGAGTATGCCTGAAAGAAGCAGAGTGGAAGTGGTTGTTCCATAGCATACCTAGTTTTTGGTGGGTTTTCTTTATATTTTGCTGAATATGGATGTCAAACATGAGGTGTTCGTCTATAGTTACACCAATTAGTTTGGCAAAGGGAACAACTTCGATCAGTGAGTTGCTTTGGCTAAGGACTTGGAAGGAATTTTTATCAAAAGAGAAAGATTTTGAGGGTGTGAATAGTATTTTAGATTTGTTAGTATTGAGAGAAAGGTGATGTTGTCGCATCCATATCTCAGTAGTTGAGAAGGCAGTCTGAGTTTTACATAGGCATTCAAGGAGGTTAGAGGCAGAGCAGACAAGTGTAGAGTCATCTGCATATTGGATGACTCTGGCATTAGGAATAGCAGAGTGAAAGTTATTGATAAAGATATTAAACAGCATTGGTCCGAGTATGGACCCCTGTGGTACTCCGGTAGGGGGAAGGTAAGAAAGGTGAGGTGTCTTTTGTCTTTTTTCCATTTCACAGCCTGAGATCTATCTGACAGATAGTTTGAGAACCAGGAAAGCGTGTTTTGGGAGAGATTTAGGTTTGAGAGGTGACTTAGAAGGTGCTTATGGGAAACAGTATCAAATGCTTTAGATAGATCTAGGAGTACTGTGGATACTAAGTTCCCAGAATCTCGGGCTTGATTGACAGTTTTTATGAATGATAGTAGAGCTGTTATGGTGCTATGTCCTGGTAGGAAGTCATGTAAGGTAGGGGTAAGAAGTTGTTTTTTAGTCAGAAAAGGCATACATTGGAGGTGGATGCAGAATGACTGGCAGTGGATTTTTATGATGTCGAGTTGCCAGCCCGGCACCCAACCTTCCACAGAAGGCACACACACGCACACACTCACACCTAGGGCCAATTTAGAGCGTCCAATCCACCTACAGCATGTCTTTGGGATGTGGGGGGAAACTGCAGCACCCAGAGGAGACCCACGCGACCACAAGGAGGACATGCAGACTCTGCACAGAAGGCACCCAGGCCGAGAATCAAACTGGAAGACCTCTTGCTGTGAGGTGGCAACACTAACTGCTGCACCACCATGGCCACCCCACTTTATAAATCAGAAGTAAGGTGTATTAATGTTCAACTAAACTAGTAATGGATTAAGTGCCACCTCAAAAATGTACAGTAACGAAGGAAAAGAAGAGAACAAGTAGAATACCACCATGGAAGAATGTAATTACAGAGAGATGCAAAGTCATAAAATGCCAGGAAGGAATGCAAGCATAAATAGGCGGAATGTGAAAGAAATATACCCAGACATTTCTAAGTGTAGTGGGAGCAACAGGTTTAATAAAAAAAGAGTTTGCAGTTGCACTTAATGATGCTACCAATACATGTAACACCGCATGAATTACAGAAGGAGGCAGTACTGGGCACATTGTGGGTACTGTGAAGAGCAGTCTTGGTTAACATCATTGACTGAAAGAATATTAATTTCTTGAACTCTAATTGTACCCTGACATAGGAATAGGGGTCCATTCCCATTATGGTATTAAACACCCAAAACACTCAGAGAAATTAAACTGAGAGTTAAGTTCTAACTGGGAAAATAATCAAGGCAGAAAATAAATTGTGTATTGATCAGGATGCAAATAATTTATTTTGGACTTTAAAGTTTGATAAGCTATAAACACTACTGAATCAAGTCTAAGGAGTAGATTATTAAAATAACCAGATACAGGAAATGCAAAACATTAGGAAAAAACAAAATCCATAAATCCAGCTGGAACAAATGAAAACCAAAAACCAAACTGGAACTAAGGTAGAAACGGAGATAACTTTAGCATACAAAACCATTTATTAACCACTTTCATCATAAGACTTCCTCAAAATACACAATAATTAGGCAATGCATCAGTATAAATACAGTACTTATCTTTGACCAATTAAATTTCACCATGATTCAACACAATTAAAAAAAATGTTCATAAACTTTTAAAAGGGAAACATACATTTATATAAATGCACTCTGCGATTTTTTAAAAAAACATTTGATGTTGACAATGTTATTAAGTCATGTTTCTTGTCTGAGTTTAATGGTATTTGCCACATAGCTTCTATTTGTTCAAGATAAGTTTTATAATCCCCTCTATTTTAAAGGTACCATTTTGTGGTCCTCAGCTTAAGAATAAAGAATATCAAGACAATAATAAAATGCATTGTAGCTTAGATATGACTGTTGATAGAGGTTCTATTCATAGAATTATACAAGACAATTAGAAAATATTAGAAAGGAATCAGGAAGGTTTTAAAGTAGTAGGGACACATCCACAGTTTCTGTACAAAAATCAGTATAAATTTATTGTTACAAAAAGATGATGGCGGGATTCAGTAATCCTCCGTGTAAGACAAAGTAAGTCTTACTTGGAAACGGCAGCCTAAAAGTATGACGTCAGCGCGCCATGCATATTCATGAGGGTGCGCTGACTCAACTCCAAGGCTAACACAGAGCATGTAGGAGTGCAGGGGGCATGTCAGACTGCCGAGCAGTCCAAATATCCACGCCCCTGCAAGTGCCTAAATCTGCAAATGTCAGCAGATATGAGCGAGTCCTCTCAAATGTGTATACCCCCAACACTACACTCCCCCACATTCAAAACCCCCGTACAAATGAACTAAAATGTAAAACAATTTTGTTTATTATTCCCAATATAGCTGCCCCTATTTGTGTGTGTGTGCGCGGGTGTGCCCATTGCTTAGCTACAGTTAGCAGTTTAGACATCGAAGAGGATAATAAACCACTTATATGCAAATTAAGCCAAATAGCAATAGCATAGTGGTAGAGCCTTCGCACAAAGAGGAGGCATTTCCGGTTCGAGTCCCACCACTCCCCTTTCCATTTTCTGTAGGAAATCTGTGCATAAAAATAATTCCTGACATTTGCCTTTTAAATTTTATTAAAATGCATTGAAATGGCCTATGTAGTAGTGAACGATATTTTAAATATATATAAGAAGGTGAAACGGTCATGCATACTAATGAATGCATAAGTAACCTATCTTAAGCAATGTGAAGCACTGCTAAGCAATGTTTACCAGTATTAAGCACATTTAAGAATAAATGCCCATAACTAAGCACTGCTTTAACTAGTGCAATGGCTTTGCGCGTAGCTGCGCATCGCGCCAACTAGTGCAAACAAACATGTTTGTGCAGAGCGGCGCACCACGCAAACTAGCACAATGTTGGGCGATGGGCAATGTAGATCAACGTTGGGCAAAGTTGAGCAAAGTCGGCCAAACACAGCCACACCGCCTAGCCGGTCAGGTCAGTAGTAAAATAAAAAGCAATGACGGGCCTTGAGCTCGGGATAATGTGCACCATAATCACAGTACTGAACCACTAAGCCATGACAGCTTTTGCTGTTCATGCACTGTCAACATACATATACATAATAATCAAAGTTTACCCAGTGCTAAGCAGGTGTGCACTCAGCTGAAAATATTCAAATCCGGCCAATCACAAATAAGTGTGGGAAATGAGGCATATTTAAGCTCCATAGGTGGGAATACTTGCCATAACTTGTTGTAGCTCCCATCTGCAGGCAGCAGTGGCTGGTGTCGGAGAGGGCTCTCGCTTCTGAGCGCAACGGTGGGGCATTGAGGAGTCAAAAGTGATGGTTTGGCTCCTCATCCATCATCATGATGCTAGACTCCTGCAGGGCCAGTTCCAGGGCATGGAATACAAAGCGGAAGCCTGGAACCATCTCGCACATGAACTCACCAGTGCCACAGGTGTCCCTTGGACTGATGAGCAGGTCAGACACCACCATGCAGACCTGAAGAGACGGAAGCAGGACCAACTGAACCAATGGATACAGGAGGCCCGTGGGATGGAAAATACCCCACTACTGTGTAGGTAGCCATGGAATGAAGTATGTAAAAATTGCTAGTGTAGTTGATAATATGGATAGGTATATGTCTCAATATCACTTCATTTACTTCACAGCTGCAAGTGTCCATGCTGCAAATCAACAAGCCTATGCAGACAGGCTGCTAAGGCTGCACCACCAGGCAGGTTAGTCATTTTTCTGCATGTACTGTTATATAAAATAAGTGAGAGAGCCTGACAAAAAGTGTCGTAGCCCAATAATAAAGGTATAACAAGGCTTGAATAACCTCTCTGCATGTACTGTTATGTAAAATAAGTGAGAGAGCCTAAAAAAGAGTGTTGTAACCCATTAATAAAGGTATAAGTCCTGAATTATATCTCTGCATGTATTGTTATATAAAATAAGTGAGAGAGCCTGAAAAAGAGTGTTGTAAACCATAAATGAAGGTATAATACATCTTGAATAAGACATCTGCATGCACTGTAATATCAAATAAATGAGAGAGCCACTAGAAAAGTGTGTAATGTAATTAAAAAGGTATAACTCCTGTAGTGTGTCCGTGTCACTTTCTTCGAAATGTTGATGTACTCTTGCAGTATAGAAATAGTAGTGTTGTATTAAGCGCTGTCAACCCACACTTGGGTAGGCCTATAGAAAGTGGATGAAGGGAGTGCCAATATCTCTTAAGCATATATACAGTCCTCAACTGTTATTTCAAGGCTGGCATGTATAGGTAAATCTGGCACATGAGTAGCTTGTTATTGTGTTCACCAGAAATGTCAGTGTGCTGCTAGGAATGTAGGTGGCTGTTAAAATATAACTGATAATGTCACCTGAACACATCCAGATATGTAGACATATAAATATAAATAAAATATATAAATATGTAGCAGTAACAGCTGCATCCTGGACAGTTTGTATGTCAGATACAGGTCAGGTATATAAGGAACTAGCAAAACACATTTCACAACGTAATGGGCATTGCCTAGTGTAATAATACATCTAGGGGATATATACTTGCAGGAATGTAGTGTAAACTATAAGTACATATATGTTGTTAATGGAGGTATCTTTTTACACCCTACTGTATGTGCATAAACAGTGCAATTCCACACCTCAATGGGTATGTGTAATCTCAAAACATTTGTTGGGACATATGTCCTATTGGTTTATAAATATCTGCATTTACTTTGATGCATGTGCCCTGTTCAAACACCACAATCTTGGTGGCTTGTTGCCACCAATCAATCCTGCATGCTGTTGGAATGTCCACTATTGTTCTATATATGCATGTGTTATGTTTGCTATTCAACTGTTGGAACTCTGGTGTATTGGGTTAATGGGAATATTACTGCATGCTGTTACAACTAATTTGGAATGCTGTTGGCTGTTACCAACCCATATTGTCATTAAATTCTCCTAAACACAGAACATATGGGAAGGCCGGTCCCAGCGGACCCACCTGTTCCACCTCAGCTGGCGATGGCACCTGGCACCAGTAGATCCGGTGCCCAGCCCGGGACTTCCTCCTCCATTGGCCCTGTGCCACCTTTGGGTGGAAGCGCTGCAGGGGATGGGGCTCGTCCCCCCCATGCAAGTGTGGCCGAGGAGGGCCACCTATCACCCTCTGAATGGTCTGGGCTGTGGTGCGTAGGGAGATTGAGCATTCAGTTGCTGATCCTCTATGCCAGCTCAAGGCAAGAGTGACGTGACTCACGGGTGAGCCTGCCCCTCCTACTCAGCCCCCAGCACAGCCACCCTCTGGGCTGTGAAGATGCAGTGGTGACTGCCCATGGGTGGAGATCTCAGTTCCACTGTTGCCATCTGTGGGCTCATGGGCTTGCGATTTCCAAACATCCTTCCCCGTCAATGGTGTTCACACACCCCATGTGTCATATTCCGCCCCTGTATGCGTCTTGTTTGTCTTGTCTGTTTACCTCCCCAACCTACCTCCCAAAATATAACTACTTCCCCTACTCCACATTCCACTCTCACCTGTAAAAAAAAATAAAAAATGGGCAATCTGCTCCCACAATTAAATTACACCCCATACATAGCTGCCCATTTGTGTGGAGACATGCGTGAATGGGCATACTTTCGTTGAAGGCTATGCGTCAGGGCTGGCAACTCTGTACGTACGTACAGAGTTGCCAGCCCTGACACATAGCCTTCAATGAATGTACGCCCATTCACGCATGTCTCCACACAAATGGGCAGCTATCATTAGCGGACCGGAGTTCCGCTGAGGCAACCCCTAACTGGGAAAAGCCGAAAGATACAACAACAACATAGCTGCCCATTTTGCACAAATGTCCACTGGACACAGAAACTGAAATTTAATTGGCAGTACAACATACTTCGTTGTCCTCACCCCGCTCTCAGGGGTGGAAGGTTTCAAATTTCCCTCCAAATTACTAGTATATGCACAGCTGTTGCTGTTAAAGAAATGGGCAGCTATGGACCTTCCCTACACGTGTCTTGCACATCCCAAGCTGGTTTCCCTACTGTCTTTCCCTTATTGTGCCCCTTTTTCACCACTTTCCTATCTCCCCATTTTCTTTTCGTTCAAAGAAATGAGCTTGGGGGTTAGCGTGAGTAAGCACTTTTAAGCAGTAGTAAGCGGGTTTGCACGAGTGTGCGCATGTGTGCGCTTAGCTTAGTATTGCTAAGCATAGCACAAACCCGCTTACAACTGCTTAAAAGTGCCTTAGTCACCCTGCATATGAGGGGCCTTGTTCTGCTCAGCAGCAAAATAAAACACCCCTGTTAGTCTTGAACCCTGGACCTTGGACACACTAGACTGCATGAAGTGATATATATATATATATATATATATATATATATATATATATATATATATATATCATGCATCAGAATGTGTGAATGTAAAGGAAAGATAGGAATGCCATAACACAAAACCTGTTCTGTGGAACTTTACCAGCAGTTGTCGTGGAATTGCATTACATAACTGTGATAACAGAACCAGACATTCTAGCAGTAAATAATGTTACAGCAGCACTCTACAACCCCCACACAGTATCATAGCAGGACAATCCCCACCCAAATGTACAAAATACCAGTGTGTTCAAGGTACAGCAAGGATGTAGGTAGGCATACTCAGTACTGTAATTGTCCAGTTATCATGAACATCCTGTGATAATGTCAACAAAAGAAAAAGCACAAACTGTGCAGAAGTGAGTACATTAATATCCACAGTACAGCAGTTCCCAAACAGTTCATGTGCAAAATGAAAACATCTCAATAACTACGTATGTATGCCAGCTAATTGTATAAGTAGAAAAGAAAATACATACTCCCATGTATCTTGTGTTAGCATTTGTAGGGGTGAGTACAGTTCTACACTGTCAACTGTGTACTGGAAGTGGCTACATTCAGATCTGAGTACAACATTCAAATCACTGGCTACACCCCTAGCATCAGTTATGAGAAGTATACCAACCTTCTGACTTACACAACGGTGTCCACAGCAAACAAGCATGGTCTCCACTTTGGAAAGCTGAAAGGGCTATGCCTACCTGACTTAGCAATTTATAGTATTGGGTTGCTATGACAGTGAGTACTGCAAGTACCACACAGCAAGCTGCATGCAATTGCCAAATGGTGGCCACCAATTGGTGCAGAGGCCATCACATGCACATGTGCAGATGCCTATAAAAGCAGGCTGTACTTGCTGTCCACACACGCAATCACTTCATTGCAAGTAGGGAGGGAGAGAGACGTACAGACGCAGCAGGAAAAAAGAAAAAAGATCAACCACAAATATATCGAAAGAAAATGTAATATATAGGAAAAAAAAGAAAAGCTGAAAGAATATATTGAAAAAAAAATAAATTGCAAAAAAAAGTATATTGAAAAGAAAAATATATTGCAAAAAAAAATCTCATATTGAAATAAAAAAAATTTTTTCAAAAATATATATATATTGAATAGAATAATATATTGAAAAAGAAAATAATATTGCAAAAGTAATAATATATTGAAAAGAAGAATAATCATATTGAAATAAAAAATATATCTTGAAGAAAATCATAAGCTATAAAAAGAAAAGCTATTACAAAGCACACAAAACCGAGGAATACGAACACATACAAAGGTAAGGTTTGTAACAGCTATGTATTTATTGGCATGTAGTAGATGTTCATGAAGAGTACTCTACATAGTTTGAATCATCCATATGTGGCAGCAGTATGTAACTACGCACAGATGTCCTGCATAACTACTGGCATGGAGACATCAGTGTGAAGCTATGTGCAGTGGGATATGACTGTGACATATGTAGTTCAGCATTAAATGTCAAACATATGATCCATGTTATCTGTGTTCTGTACAGTAGTGTCTACAATGTCTGTTTGTGGGAGTAGCACATACGGTTATATAAACATGGATGTGACAGAGTAACAAATGCATGATAGTCATATTAATGTGTAGCTTTGCATTGGTAACAGCTGTACAAAGCTAGTATGTTAATCTAGCATTTGCAGCTATATATACACCCTCTAATATTACTGTGTGCTCACATGTGACACCTGTTCATGTTGCAGCAAGGCCCAACAGGTCAGCCGTGAGGTACACGAACTTACAACAGTGTGGACCTCGAGTGTGTATGGCACACAGATACGGAGAGAATTGTCTGTGTCAGATATATTAGCATCTGTACATGTGCATAGAGCAAGGGAAATACTGCAACTGTTTGTGAAGGGTGGACATATATATGTTGTTGAAGGTTGTTATGTGCATATGTCTATGTAGGTTGTAGTGTGTCGCAAACAAGACAGCATGCAGTGCTGTTATATGACATGTGGTGGTTAAACGCTGTGGGTATGATTCGTCAGGTTTGTAGTGTTGCAGCCAGTGAGGCCTGCTAAAGCTACATGGGCTGAGAACACCTTCAATGCATTTCGCACAACACTGTGCAATATTATGACATAACGGTATACCTCACAACCTTTGCATAATTGATATCCCCACCATGAAAGGTGGACTGTATATGTGCCTATATGTATATCTACATGTACGCCAATGGATGTTTATATGTATGTGTGTGTGTGTATATTTATATATATATCTATATATCTATATATATATATATATATATATATATATATATATATATATATACATATATGTATATATATATATATATATATATATATATAAATAAGAGAGAGAGAGGCAGCGTCATATTTACTGCAACAGATGCCTGGTGACAAAGCCATGGACCCAAGCTTACTGTTGACACTGCATTGGCATACCTTCTTGCAAAGACTCTGTACCCATGAACTACCACATAGGTGGTAGTCTACTTAACACCGAAGGTGTGATAAGAGACCATGGGACACAGGTGGGCAGTAGTCACCCCTTTGATAATCACAGTGCCACACTAGTCATGTCAACTGTCTACGTGGCACACGTCATCACAAAAGGTGTGTCATCCAGGGAAATATAGGTCAGTGTTCCCCTGTACTCATCACACATAAAGCCCATTATCGAGTACAATGCCCCATGCAGTATGTACCTCCCAAGACATCTACAGCAACTGGAAACGACACAGACATACCTCACAAAGAGTAATACCAGCCTCAAACAGATGCCCTATGTAGACCATTTCACAAACCCACAGCTAGACTGTGTTGCATACCGCCTACACAGAGGTGATCTCTGCCTAACATACTAAGCTACGTAAAACCCAGAGATGTTGGACATGCTCCATGTAGACAGATCACAATCCCTACGAGCTACACGCTCTAGGGACCTAAACCTTGTGACCTCAATAGACAGTACATGCTGGAGGGATAGATTCCTATCTCAGAGACATCCTATACTCTGGATCAAACCACCTATCAATAGCAAACAAAGCCCCTAATTAGCTGTCATCAGAAATAATCCTGATGAATGTATGGGAGATAGGAAATACACCCTGGGAATCACCTCTGTGGCTCTGCTTGGCAGGGCCATGTGAAACATACTTACCTGTGTGTCAAAGGCCAGGGTAACGTATGGCTAGACTTCTATAGGCCCTAGGGCCAATAGCCTATTACCTACCTATGAAGCGATGCACACCCACATGTACTTGTTGCAATAATTGGTATGTGAGGTTGACTGAGTGTGATGGTGAATGTATTGGTGAAGGTGTCAGAATTCTGTATATGTGTGATAGCTTAGTGGGAAACTGTTTCAGTCATAGTATTATGTGTCCTAGCTGTGATCCCAGCAAAAGATGTGTATTCAATCATTAGGAAGGAAAAGCAGTATGCCATATGGTCTGATGTAGTCCCTCTGTGTTGACTGGGGTGTCCCATTGTAGGTTAAAGCAGTACATGTATGCTTACTGAGTGTTACTGCTGGTGAATCCAACTCATGTATGAACTGTAGTACTACCTGAAGCTGTATGCCTACACAGCACAGTATGGTGTATGTCCACATTTCTTGGAACCACTGTTTTGTGTGTTCCCTGTAGTCCTCACAGATTACATACCTCAGGCATAAGGCTTTGTAACTACTGACACACAGTACTGTATGGTACACAGCTAAAGGTCATCTGGGTTGTCATACCTTTGTGTCTGGTATGTATGTCTGATGTGTGTGTGGGTATGCCTGTGCCATGGCCTTGGTCATATGTGTGTTACAGGATATAAGTGCGTATCTAGCAACATGTATAGTCTAGTACAGCAGTATGCCACCTATATTAATGAATGTGCACATATGTTAGGCAGGGGTTTGCCATCAACGACTAGTGTGGTATACTGGTAATACTGTAACTGGACTTTACAATCATTGCAATGGAATACATATTTCCTGATGCATTAGCTTGATATATACCTGCTGTGGCTAGGTGGTGCATTGTGTTGCATACAGTGTGCCATGTACTGATGTATAGTCTTACATACTGGTTTATATTTGTTGTTGTGCAAAACATGGTTTGATATATAGAGTGTGCCAGGCACTGTCAGGCAGTTGTGGGCTGAGCACTGATATGTGGTATTGAAAGTATGTATCCTCTGACAGCCAATAGGTTGCTATATATGGCAGTTAATTGATATCTGTACTTTAGAATGTTAAGTGTGCCACATGACATGCTCACACATATTGTTTCATTGTCTTCCAGGGTAATGGTCCACTGCCGTAACCCCACCTACAGCATGGCAGGGGAGGAACTGATAACAGCAAGCCTGGTGCAGCACTATGCCCTGCTGTTCTCCAGAAACAGCCAGGACCAGCATGAGCAGAATGCACTGTGGCAAGATTTTGTCCATAGGATAAATAACTTAGGCATGCATAACCGGACATATGAGCAGGTACGCCATCCCTGCAGTTATTTAATTAGACATGTCCGGCAGCGTGCATCAGATATCCATAGCCAACAGCTTGCCACAGGTGGTGGGGACCCATCCATCCTCGCCACACCAGAGTGGAGGAGCTGCTCCTGAGCCAGGTGGCTCCCTGCCAGCAGCAACAACATCAAGCAACATGTATCATCATGGAGGCCGGAGCCACCCAGCAAGTTGACATGGAGCGTGCAGGTAACATGGCATAGCTGTACACTGCTGTTGCCTCTATTGGGAGAGCATGCTCATGTGAGATGTGTACTGTGCAGTTAAAGGATGTGGTGCTTAGTGTTGTGCAATACTAATAATTAGGAATGTAATCTGTAGACCTGTGACTGTCAACCATTGTACTACTGTAGGATTGCAGACACACAGTAGCAATGCCACAGTTGTTGCCACTGACAAACTGTCTCATATCCTTGTAGGTCCCTCTGGTGTGACAGCAAGGCAGCAGACCCATGCTGGCGAGTGTGTTCTACATTTAATATTACTAATTAAATGTGCATGTCATAGGTGAGCTGTAGGCCATGTACACGTAACACACCTACGCATAATGCATGCTGTGCATGTTTGCTGTGAGACTATGCACATCCCAGTAATGTGGGTAGCTGCCTAAAACACATAACAATATACAGAGCATCCCGCACAATTGTGGCAACACTGTAGTGTACATTGGATAGGCAGAGGCAATACACATGCACACAACATACACAACTTTGTCATACGCGGTACACGTTCACATGCTACACATGGCATATTCAGACACCCGCTGTAAGGTCACACTCCAGTATCCCAAATGTCATCCGTACAGCACACATAATATACCTGAGGGGCTGATGCCTCTCATGTGGCTGTGCGACACTCTTCAACACATAACACATTCATGTTAGGCAATGCCCCCTATTGGACACCATACAAACCCATGTAACAACTGGCTGTGAAATGGTGAATGTAGCCATGGTACAGCAGTTCTGGTACAGCATGGCATGTGCCAGTCTGGCACACATTAGTAGCCTTGAATGACCACATGATGCTGCATGATGATGGCTCAACTGGCAAACATTAGTAGCCTTGAGTGACCAAATGATGCTGCATGATGATGGCTCATGGTACTACACCCCATCCAATTACAGTGACCACAGTACTACACATAGCATTAACTGCTGTGCACCTCAATGTTGTGTGTGTGCACACATATGAACCAATACACAATATGCATAGCAATCACCTTTTGTACAAAGTGACACATATATGCCTTGTAATGCTATTGAGTGTATAGGTCACATGACTCACACTCTGTATGTGTGATGTTTAATGTTGCAGTTGTGTTGTAGCATGCCATGTCATGGCTGGCATTGGCATTGCCACAATATGTCCTACACTCAACATAACCACTGTACAATGGCTATGTTGAGCAATGGTATTCCATCAGGTATACATACACCACTCATCCTGTGTGTATACATAGCATGCATGTGCTAAACCTGTGTCCACATTTATCTGCTAAAGACACAGACGCTCTAATCAGAAATGGATATCTATGTGACACACAGATACACATCCAGCCATGGTATGTATACTTGTGAGTGATGGTGCACAGGACATTGCAGAGCTTTTAATACTTACACAGCAATGTTGTGTCCATGTACACATTGCGTTCCAGGGTGAGGCCAATCACTGAACAACAACACACATGCATCAAAGCCATGTATACTGTTATTAGCAAGGACTGTCTACACCCGCACTGCATGCTGCTGAGCAACACACGTCCTGCATGCTGACACATGTGATATCACTGCTTGCCTTGTGATACTGTACCTCACCATCACCCGGTATTGAGTACGTTCTGGATTGCTGGTGGTGTGTGTGTGTGTGTGTGTGTGTGTGTGTGTGTGTGTGTCTGTCTTTTAGTGAGGAGTGCATTCGTGTGCATGTGTTCATGTGTGCATGTGTTCATGTGTGCATGTGTGCATGTGTGCATGTACTCATGTGTACATGTGTTCATGTGTGCATGTGTGCATGTGTGCATGTGTGCCAACATCATGTACAGGTTGTAAAGTGTGTTTCCTGTCTTCCTCTCACAGGTGCTGACTTTGGGCTGGTTCGCTGCAGCAGGGAAACTGATGTCACTGAGCAAAATAGTGATAATGATGATAGGTGTATTGAGGCACAGGCATGTTTGCCAGGGTCTGTAATTGGGCCACCAATCAACAGTACACAAGTGCCCACCCCATCCATGCACACAGTCATACTGCCAATACATCCATCACCAATGCCCTTAGCTGAGGGACAGCATACAGTCGGCATTGGCCAGGACAGTGTGGTATCCATGGCACATGCATACCGACACAGCAGCCATACCCAGATGTCTGGAAGGGTACCACATAGGCAGATGTCCAGGGGTTCTCATCAGAGCACTGCTGCTCATCATGCTACTGGCAGACGTGCCACAGTTCTTACAACCTCACGCATGTTCCAGGCTGTCATGGAGGTACAGGCACGTATGGAACAGTACACCATACAGGAACTAAGGGCACAGAGGGCACATACCACTGTAATTGGCAGTATCCATGACCTAGCTGGTGCCATCCATAATTACACTGAGGTCACTGATAGACGTTGGGGAGAGACATTAGATGTCCTCTGCAATGTCATGTCCATGTGCCAGGACAGTGCAAGATGGTTGAGTCATTGACGTGGATGTATGCCAGCAACATCAGTAGCTGGCAGATGCCGTGGATGTCCCTCAAGCCACAGCCGCTCCCGTAGTGCCAGTACCAGCCCCAGCAATGTTGGGATTGGGCTGTCCATAGAACATCCTAGAAGAACACGTGCACATGGCTCTGGACAGTCCCAGCAGGGACCTGTGTCCAGTGTACATCCATCTACTTCTGGGGATAGTACCCAGTCTGGCTTAGTACCTGATAGTGTCAGTAGCACCCCTGCCAGGCACAGGTACCATATCCGTGGCCAGAGACGGTGATCTGTAAAGCCTCACAGGTACAGTCTGTGGCAGTGCCACAAATACCCGTATATGGCAGCCACATGGTGGAACTGTGTGCATGCAGACACACACGCATAATCCAGACACCTAGGGCTAACACATACCCACACACATTACATCAACATTGGCCCATACCAGTATTCTTGCCCCACACACACACACACACACACACACATACATGTCGATTGGATGGCTCACTGTAGGTGTCTGGCAAACCAACAACACACCCTGTGCATATGATGAAACCTATGCCACCTCCTGTCATCTGTAACATCGATGCAGGAACAGGCTACTATGGTGCTGATGCACAGGGTGTCTTTATAGCAGTATAGCAATGTTAGCATGTTGTCAGCAGTAGAGTGTAATGATATGCTTGAAGGTGTAGCTGAGCAGGCATGATGCATTAAAGCTATGATTGTCATTGTAGTGTTGTTTATACCAGTGTTAGTTCCAATTGTGTATTGCCCACCCACGTGCCACTTGGCTGATGTGTGCAGTATTGGCAGCATGTATTAGAGAGTGGACAGTATGTGTGAGATGTGTGTAGCACAGATTTGCAGGTGTACAGTTGTGAACATGTTGGAGGTGCACTGTCTGCATGTACGTGCATAGTGGACACATGGGCAGGGTGACATGCTCTGTATTACACAGTAACACTCCATAGTTTCTATAGGTGGCCAGTATGCATTGTACTACATACATTTCGGAACCTGACTACGCATGTGTGTATGACATGGTTTGACACTGTGCTGTGGGTGATACTGTTACTATCTGTCATTGTTTTGCATTCTGGTAGTATACATCACTTCAACAGCCTGACCATAACCAATCGTTAGATGATGTCTTGACAACTGACACACAGATGTAGGACACACAGCAACATTTGGATCCTTCAGGTACTATACTATGCCAGTAACCAGTGGTATTCACCTGCACCCATTACTGAGACCATTCCTGTTTGGCATATAGCCCTCTTAGGTACAAGCAATCACAGTAGGGATATGTCCGTTCACGTCTGGTAATGCATACTGTGGCCTATAATGCATTCTCCAGATGACACACACACATCCTCCACAAGGGTTTCATACAGACAGATGCCTGTTGTCAAAGCCATGCTGTAAAGTTATAAGCCAAACTAAGCATAGTCATCCACCTTTATGCAACATATTATCCCCACAGTACCACATAGGTAGTAGCCACCAACATGATGAACAGGTACCGATGTGTACATGCAACCAAGTGTTACATCATCTCTCCTTTGATAATCACATTTCCAAAGGTATTTTGAAATCCCTCGGTGGATCACATAAGCAATAAGGGGTCTGCATGCATATCCACAAAGGTTGTTGTACACCTGTAATGAATAGTCATCATTTGCGTTTGAACAGGTCTGTCATATACCTCAGCCATAGACCCTCACTCACACATTCCAATAGGAACCATAATGACTTTGTGTGACACAGATGACCTAGGCCAGGGATCACTGCAGTGGCTGGCCTTGTCACAAGCATACAGATGTGACCTAAGGTCTGGGAAGCAGCAGCACAGTTTGGCAAAGATGACAGCTGTGTTCTTGGAGAAAGCAGGGTTCCCACACATGCAATAATTGAGGTAACATGTATGTATATGTATTTGCCACACAGCTAGCTTACATGTGCAATGCATACTGATATGTCATACAGTAGTAAAAGCAAAACCCACAGCACATTGACCAACAGTGTCACACACACTCACCAAGTGCAGGATTCAAATCCCTACCTAACTACTTCATAATACTAGAAGAGTATGCATTAACGTGATGCTCTATACACATTACTGGGAGTTCTGTTTTCCACAGGTATATTTATAGGATGGTGACATCATCAGACTTGACAAAGATTAGTTTACCACTTTTAAGGTGTTTTACTACTCTTCTATAAGGTTGCGCCTTCCCAAGGAGACCACACACAGTTGTCAAGTTCAGGATTCAAACCCCTACCTAACTACTTCATGATACTTGAGGAGTACACATTAACACAACATGCTATACACATTACTGGGAGCTCTTTTTTTCCACAGGTATATTTGTAGGATGGTGACATCATCAGACTTGACAAAGATTAGTTTACCACTTTTAAAGTGTTTTACTACTCTCCTAAAATGTTGCTCTTTCCCAAGGAGACCACGCCCAAACACACACAGTTGTCAAGTGCAGGCTTTAAACTCCAACCTAATTACTTCATGATATTTGAAGAGTACACATTAACACAATGTGCTATACACATTACTGTGAGTTTTCTTTTCCACAGGTATATTTGTAGGATGGTGACATCATCAGACTTAAAGATTAGTTTACCACTTTTAAGGTGTTTTACTACTCTCCAAGATTGTTGCTCTTTCCCAAGGAGACCACACACAAACACACTTCTCAAGTGCAGGATTGAAACCCCTATCTAACTACTTTATGATACTACAGGAGTACGCATTTACACACTGCGCTATAAATATTACTGTGAGTTATCCTTTCCACAGGTATATTTGTAGGATGGTGACATCATCAGACTATACAAAGTGGGTTACATTAGGTGGGCTACATTGAAGGAATGTCTAAACACTTTGGCCATGTGATCATCAAAGTGGAGATTACTATCTACCTGTGTCCCCAGGGCCATAATGACTTTCTCCGTAGATAGTGGATTACCATCTATGTGGTAATTTGTGTGCACTTTGTTCTACCCAAAGGGGATGACTATGCATTCTTTGGCATTCAGCTTGAGGGCATTGTTTTGACACCAGGTATCTGTCTCTGTAAGACACTTCTGGAGGATGTCTGTGCCAGCCATACAGTCAGTTATGGACCACAGTTACCATTCATCTGAAATCCTGTTCAGCCATACACCTCCTGTGCTTGCCTGTACCTCTGAGCAGTATTTACTGAACAGGTGGTGTCCCAGGACCAAGACCTGTGGGATGCCATTTGTGACTGGCTTAGAGTTGGACATGGCACCCACAACTCTGAACATGTGTGTTTGATCTGTGAGCCACTTGGCCACCCATCCTGTGACATAGCTGTTAATGTTCAAGCTGGTATGCTTGACCATGATGACAGAGTGGGGAATGGTGTAGAAAGTTCTTCGTGAGGTCCAGGTGGGCTGTGTGGACTACTTTCACCTCCATCTATGTCCTTGGTAACTGTTTGAAATATGTCAACTAGGTTTAGGAGCCAGGATCTGCCTTTAACAAGGCAAAGTTGTGTAGAGTCCAGTGTCTGGAGGTCTCCAATGTCTCAGTTTATGGGTTCCATGACAATGTGCTCAATAGCTCTGTAGACCAGGCTGAATAGACATATTGGGAAATGGTTTCCAGGTTCTGTTGTGGCACCCTCTTTGTGGAGCTGGATGACTGTTAGTGTATGCCACTCTTTGGGTACATAGCCTGTGGTATGCTTGAGTCTGGACAGTGTATGTAGGTGAGGGTGTAGTTCCTTATGTGCCTAGTGTAAGACGCAGCCTGGGACACCATCCAGTCACATTGATGCTGTGTTCTTAGCTTTGGTGAGGGCTGTCTTTACCTGCATCTCCATGACGTCTGGGGCTCTGCATCCTTCTGTGATGGACACAGGCCCTTTTGGGGGTGATGGGGGGGAGTTTACACTGAACTTGTCTCCCTAGATGTGGGCAATGAAAGTTGGTTTGGTGTATTTCTTTCCTTTTTTTAGTAGCTGACAGCATATTTGATAGTTGACACCTACATGTCTGGTATAGCTACCGAAGGCTTTGTGGTTGTTATTCTTACATTCCTTGCCTACTTGTCTTTAGAAACTCCTTGGATTATTTTATGAGCGATCATTGTTTCTTCCTGATAATGATCAGTGATGCCTTTCCTTTAGTGAAGTTGGATCTATCATGTGTTTGTTTCCTCCTTCTGTTGTCTAGCTTATTTATGGGCAACAACTACCTGATTGTTGTCCTATTTTTGGAGGAGTGCATCTTGGTTTTATTTGTGATGTCTCATTCCATGCATCCCTGTAGATGCTCATAGGATGCACTTGTAAATGATTCTACAGATTATATACCATTATCCTATAGCAAGAGGTCTTCGGAACATTCCACTTTGGTCTTGGGAAGTGTGCAGTTTGCTTTTGCAAGTGTCTTCACAGAGGTTTCATTGACTGGGGGGGTGTGGATGTCCAGTGTGATTACTTAATGATCTGATATTACCAGTGAGGGGGTTTATCTCTGTTGTGGAACACTGGTACCCCATGTGGTGATGATCATGTCCAGTATGTTGTCACCTCTAGTGGGTGTGGTGACCAGCTGTTCCAGGGTGTTAGAGTTTTTAAACTCTATGAAACATTGGGCAAAGGACATTGTACATGAGTAATCCCACCACTCAGTGTTTGGGTAGTTGTGATCTCCTCATATAATGGTGTTTGATAGGACCTTTATATTTTCCACTGTTCTCTGGAATACTGAGTGAGGTTCCTGAGACAAGGTACGTGATCTGTAGCAGGCTGCAATCTGATGGGCAGCTTTGCCCAATGTTAGTTGCACTTGCATGGTCTCCAAGGCCTCATGCTGTGCCACTAACCTGTAGGTGTGGGTATTGATAAGGTAAATGGGTACACCCCTTCCTTTTGTATTTCTCTCGTGGTTTTGGGTCCGAAGGTCAGAGGGATTGTGAGTGTTTTATGTGAAGCATATCCAACAGCTCTGTGTTTGACATAGCTTTGTATGTTAGGCAGTGAACACCTCTGAGTAGGTGATATGCAAGGGAGTAGGATGGAGCATTTTGAGATGGTCTGTGTATGGCATGTATTTCAGGCTGCTAATGCTCTTTGTGAGGTATTCCTGTTGGCTTTCCAGTTGTTGTAGTTGTCTTGTGAGGTACATAGCAACAGTGGTGTTGTACTCTATTATAGTTCTACTGAGTGAAGAGTAGAGGGGAACAATGTCCTCTTCTATTCTGCATGAGACACATTTTGTGATGTGGTGTGCCACATAGGAGGGTTTCCTGACTACTGTGGGAATGTGATTATCACAGTTGTATCCACTGTCCACCTGTGACCCAGAGTCTCTTGTCACACTTTCAGTGTGAAGCATACTACCACCTATGTTGCAGTTCTTGGCTACAGATTTTTTTAACAAAGGGGATGACAATGCACCTTTTGGCATTGAGCTAGAGCCCATGGCTTTGGCAACAGCTATCTGTGTCAGTGAGGCCCTTTTGTAGGATGTCCACATCTTTAGTGTTTACAATTATGGCTCCTAGTTTGCAGTCCTCTGGAAACTTCAGTAGCCACAGACCTTCCATGTTAATGTTTACTTCAGGGAAGTAGATACTACATAGCCTGGGAAGTTATCTGGTCCCATGGCTGCTGTGATACTGGTTTTGGAGAGTGTTTTTTACCTGTGCAGCCGTGATGACAGCAACTTTGCAGTCTTCCATTATAGAGATGTGCTCTTTCATGGGTGAGAGGGGAGTAAAGTTAACACTGATCCTATCTGCCAGGATGTTGGCAAAATCAGTTGGCTCTGTACATTTAGTGCCATTGAGATGTAACTCAGAACAGATCTGAGTGCAACCATGGCATGGACCTGTCTGTTGGGCAGAGATCTCCCGAGTAGACAGTATGCAACAGAGTACAGATTGGGTTACATTCAGTCTTGTTGCATGGGGCAACTATTTGAGGCCAGTAATCCTCTTGTTTAGGTACTTCATTGGTCTTTCTAGCTGCTGAACGTGCCTAGTCGGATTCATCACAAGTGTGTTGTGGTACTCTCTGACAGGTCTGTTATCTGCTGAGTAGTGGGAACCTCCTTTGACCTACATGCACAGACCTTGGCAGTTTGTGTGAAAACATAGCATGATTTTCCGACCACTTGGTGAATGTGTTTCTGGAAGTAGAGATGACTATCCACATTTGTCCATAGATCCCTTATTATCACATCCATATTTAGCCCAAGTGTGTGAGCATGCCCAGTATGACCTTTCAGTATGTTGCTGCCTAACATTTGCTTTGTTTCTTTAAGTGTGTGAGCATGCCCAGTATGACCTTTCAGTGTGATGCTGAATGAAATCCACTACATTTGTTGGAGTGTGTGAGCACGCCCGGTATAGACATTTATAATATATGTGTATGGAAAATCAAGTTGTATTTTTACAACAGGGCTGACCTTTGTGTCATAGATCAACAGGGATCATGCTGTGCCTGCAGGGCTTCCATGAGACACTTTGCATAGACTTATCAACATTTCTACATATGGGGGGGGCAGCTATTCTTTGTATATTTCTACACGGGGGCACACCTGATTGTTACTGTGGGTGTACATAGGATGTGGGTTTCACCTGACACTTATACACATTTGCTATGCCTGCACTGCTATGTACAGGACACCATTTCAGTCTGTACTATTGCCTATCATACTGGCTTGAGGCATACTACTGTACTACAGATCTTAGCGTCCAATGTCACGTATATTAGATTGTGACTTCATAGCCAACACAACCCACATCACACCACCTGGCCTGATGTTCTCTGTCTGCATAGGCGTGTGGGGGAGGTTACCCATTTGCCTCTTTAGGGGCATGATACGGCATTTCTATGTGTTTGCATTAGTGTACAATTGTCCTGCTGTGTCTGTGCTACTGCAATGCTATCATGGCTTAGTGGTTCAGTACTATAGTGCACAGTATCATGGTTTCGAGCCCTGTCACTGCTTTTTATTTTCATGCTGGGCAGACCAGACTGCTTAAGGAACAGTAAAGAAGATATGAGCATGTTTAACTGACTTTCCTCAACTTTGCCCGACCTTGCCCAACATTGCTCAATGTTGCCCGACGTTGCGCTAGTTAGTGCGAGCAATTTTGTTTACATATACTAGATATTGGTAAAAGCTGCTTAGCACTGCTTTATATTGCTTAAAACATGGCAATCATGCCTCAGGTGGTGCTGCAGGGCTGCCTATGTTGGATGCACATACTACACTCCCTATACATGTTTGGAAACAGGTAGTGTCACGTTAGGCATCGCTTTTATTTTATGTGCGAGTCAGAGAGAGGTATCATTTCCAGGGTTCCTATTGAGCCAGTGTATGTGCTATGCATTGCCTCTTTGCCAAGGCCAAGGCATACTGGGCACACCTCCTTCTGCCTACTGGGGCAGGCTCAGGTTGTTCCTCCTCTGAGTCACGCTGTGCATGTGCAGGCCTTGGCAATGGTGGGGGGCTGTTTGGCCCTACCCCATGCTGTTCCTGCTGCAACTGTTTTTGCAGGATCATATTGTGTAGCATGGCACATACCATGACAATTTGGGTACATGCAGTTGGTGAGTACTGCAAAGCTTCACCAGATGTGTCCAGGCACCGGAACTGTGTCTTGAGCATCCCAAACACATGCTCGATTACATTTCGTGTTTGTGCATGTGCCTCATTATGGAGTTCTTGTTCAGGTGTGTGTGCATTTCTGATGGGTGTCATCAGCCAAGTCTCCAGTGCTTATCCAGCATCCCCCACTAGGTGACCGTCCGGGATGTCCCCATTGGCAAATGTCTGGTACAGCTGTGACAGATGCCAGATATGGGAATCGTGGTAGCTTCCAGGGCAGCCAGCACACACATTCACTATTATGCCCTGGGCATCGCACATGACCTGGCAGTTGATGGAGTGGAAGCCCTTGCGGTTGATGTAGGCCCTACCCCACTCACCAGCTGGTGCTTTGATGTGTATGTGTGTATAGTCAATTGCACCCACTACCTCAGGGTATTCCACTATTTGATGGAAGAGTCACATATTGCTAGCCAATACCTCATGGGAATTGGGGAAATATACATGATCACTGACATATGCTGACATGGCATTCAGGACCTGGTGCAGTACCCTGGATGCTGATGCCTGTGAAATCCCCATCATGTCACCAGTTGGTCTCGGGAAGGTACCTGTTGCTAGTATTCTTAGGCCAACACATATCTTGGTTTCCACTGGGATGGGTTCCCCTCTGTTGGTTCTGTGTGTGAGATGTGGCCTGCACAGCTCAACAATTTTCTGCAGGAGCTCTCTGTCCACTCTATAGCGCTCCACTATCTCCAGCTCATGTAGCCCCTGGTAGGTTACCCTGGGTCTGTACACTCTTCTCCATCTCCTCACTGTGGGTTGCTCAGCAGTATTCGCAATGGCAACACCCTCAGCATCTTGCACATGTCGCCTTATAATAGCAATGGCAGCCCCTAACATTTTTTGTCTCAGTTAAGATTTTTAAGTTTTCACTTCTCTTTGCAGACTGCAGTGTTGCAGTGTTTCTGAGAAAAACATGGGGGGATGTTGTTTGCAAAGTTTTAAGTGCTGGGCTGGGCTGGGCTAGTGTAAGGCCTATGTAATTGGCTGATTCTGATTGATTTCACCTGGCAGCTGTGCTAGTTCTTCTTGGTTAACTTCCTACTACTTCTTTTTCTTCCTTTTCCCCTTTCTGTTTCCACAGGGGGCAGTGCCGTGCAAACAAGCGCAAACACATGCACACAAACACACACGCATGCACACATGCGCACACAGGCTTACACAAGCTTACACAGGCTTAGGCGGGTGCACATTCATGCATACAAGCTTAGACACCCTTATACAGGCTTACACGGGTGCACACACGCACACACAGGCTTAGATGGGTTTACAGGTGCGCACATGCGCGCACACAGTGTAAGCAGCTTTGCAAGAAACTTTAGTGATAGCCACGGCATACACCTTCGGTTTGTGGGTTTCAGTTTAGTCAACTGTAGACACGCCTCTTCCAGTCCTGAGTAATTCACAGCAAACACATGCCACTCTGCTCCAATAAGCTTACAGTCTTTTTGATACATACCCCCTCATGATGTCACCTATCTTCTACTCTGTTACTCCCCTAATCCTACTCTTACACTCTAGGGACATGGTTCACATGGCAGGGAAAATTGGGATTCACTATCCTTATACTCATTTGCATAGGATTGCCTACTAATGCTTGGTTACATCTCTCAGACTGAGCTTCCCCCCTTAGCAACCACTACTCAGTAGCCATGTTATCTTCAGCCTGCCATTCATCTGCATGGCAGATGAATATTTTGAATAAAATCCCTATTTGTGGCTTTTATTTCTTGTTTTTCTGGTTTTTACAGTGCCACACGTTTGCGTGGCGCTGCGCTACGCTTAAACATCGGAGATCGAGGAAAAAAAAATATTTTTTATTATTTTGCAACAGATAAAAATGCTAATGGCCATATATTTGGCCATTGACATGCTTCCTCAACTGGATGCATCCTTTATTTGGAGCTGTCATAGCTCCATTTTGCTATTTGCAGAACAGTACTCAGTTGCCAACCAAGTACATTTCTGCAAATAACACTACTCTTACTCGGACAGGTTAGTGTTTCCTGGATCACAAATTTACCTCATTTGCATAGCTTTCAGCAGCCAATGAGGTAATTTGCATACACTAACACTGTCCGTGCAAGAGTCGTTTTAGGAGCTCTCTTGCACGCCCCTGCCGGCTGTTCCTGGATCGCTCGGCAGACATGTTGGCTGGCTGGAGTCTTACTCTACTCTTAGACTCCATGCAAGCCTTCATGAATCTGACCCAATATGAAAATTGGGAAAGGAATTGTTTTGACCAACAAACCTGATGGAATGTACAAGTGTGGAACTTGCAACATATGTGTAGGTTCATTATGGAAGGTCTCTTCATAAATTTGAGTCATTTATCTTACACTGTGAAAATACCAGAACATTTTAATTGTAAAACTAAAGGAGTAGTTTACATAGGGGTATGCAGTGGATGCACAACATTTTATATAGGATGACCACTAGAGAATTGTATGTTAGAATAAGAGAACATCAATGTTGTAGTGTCTTTCAGCTTTTCCCGGTTAGGGGTCACCACAGCGGAACTCTGGTCTGCTAATGATTGGCAGTAGAATTTTACATGCCGAGTTGCCAGCCCTGACGCACAACCTTCATCAACGAAGGTATGCCCATTCATGCATGTCTCCACACAGAAGACACTCTAGCTGAGAATCGAACAGGACAACATCTTACTGTGAGGTGACAACGCTACTGCAGCACCACCACTGCAGTATAAAATCAATACAGCATTAAAAAGAAAGACAACAAAAATGCTTTGTTTAAACGTACACAAATATGTAGTACTTATAAGAAGTTTATTTTTTCTGTTTTAGAACAAGGATTTAAAGATCTGAAGGGAGGGAATTATAAAACTTATCTTGAACAAAGAGAAGCTATGTGGCAAATAAGATTAAACTCTGATAAAAACAGGACTTAGCGACGTAGTCAACATCAAACATTTTTTAAAAAAATCAGAGAGTGTGTTTATATAAATGAGTTTAAGAAACCTTTATCAAGTTATTATTAAATGTACACTTAAATATTTTCCTTTTAAAGATTTTATAAATAGTTTTTTTTAATTGTGTTGACTCATGGTGAGATTTAATTGGTCAAAGATAAGTATTTATACTGATGCATTGCCTAATTATTGTGTGTTCTGAGGAAGTCTTACACCGAAAGGGGTTAATAAATTGTTTTGTACCATAAAGTTATCGCCGTTTCTACCTTGGTTCCAGTCTGGTGTTTAGTTTTGAAATGTAAAACAATAGTCTAGTAATGCTAGTAATAAACTGTGTATGTACTGTACAGTAAAAGAGGTAAAGGGACATTGATTTTCCTGAAGATCCTTAGAACACAGATGTAAATTCAAAGGATGTCGGAGATCTAATGCAACATCTTTAAAGCAAGACATAGACAGTGGCAGAGTAAAAGAGAGAGAGAGACTCATGCAAAGATAAGTCAGAAAATGTAACCATTGTGAATGAATATCAGTAACTGATGGATACCTAATTAAATCGTACTGCTAAAACTATACAAAATATATTTTGACTTGAATGGATGTGACTCTCCTTTTATCTTAACTCTGCCTAAACTGTCATAATTTTATTAAAACACTACTCATAAATGTTGATGCCACTTCAATTTTCTGTACTTTGTTGAACCTTGGTGAATAAAAATCTGCAGGCAATAAAACCATTTTGTGCTGTAGTTACACATCATTATACAGATAACTGATACAGAAATAAGATTCATATTTATGAGCAAGAAAACATAAAATTATATATTATTTTATTAAGCCTATTGTTTACGTGGTTTACATGGTTGTCTATGCTGATTGTTAAGCACAGAGGAGGCAGACTGCGTATAGGGGGCACAAAGAAAGTGAGAGAAAGAGTGAGAAAAAGAGAGACCAAGGTGCCTCTACGGGTAAGGAGGGTGGAATCCTTGGCGTCAATGTCCCAAAGAAGAATAAGTGAAGAATGCAGTGTGGATTGCTGTTTTCCATAGTAAATGATTATCAGTGTGATTTCTAAGTGTTATCTAGCAATAATTTGCTTCTCTTGGGAGATGTCTTCCTTCTTTGAGTTGGTGTAACAGTGGAGTCGATACATATATATACATATATGTCTGGGGGGTGCACACTTAATGTTGATTTTATTCGCCCTTCTGTGTTTTAGGTATTATTTTAAAGTGTTACAGCTGCACAGCATTGTCAACTTCAGTGCCTGATTGTAAAATCAAGATTGACAGATTTATATGCAGCATATAGCATACAAAACCATGCTTTACAAGTTAATTCTGATGTGTCATAGTTTACCACAGTTAAGAATTGTGTGAGGTTTCACTTATTTTTGCTTCACTATGGATACCCTACAATATATATATATATATATATATATATATATATATATATATATATATATATATATATAATTTTTTTTTCTGTATTTTGCTACATGAATTCTGTATGCAGTGTTAATGTTTATTGTATACAGCAGTAAGCAGGGTGTATGCATGGAAAAACAAGAAACTTAAATGAAGCTGCTGGTATAACAAATATCATGTTTATATAGTGCTTAATGAAATGACTACTGTTAGAATTAAATGCAGTTCGGGCAACAACTGTTATAAAGATGCATTAGTAAGAGATGTAATAGCTGCAGGAAAAGCCACTATTCAGCATTTTTCCTGGATGCCAGTTCTTACAACTGCAGCACCAATATTAATGTTTTTCAGATGTAGAGGATATAACTATAGCATATTTCAAAATGCTTGACTATAACTTGCTGTCTTAATACATAATTATTAAATTGTATGTTGCAAAATATAAACATATACAGTACCAAACAAACCACACTTTTACTGGCTTGGAATAATTCATCAGCATGTCTTATGTATCTAAGACATTAATAGACTACCTTAAGTGCCATCCTTCTAAGTAACACAGCTATTAATTAGGATAGATACAGGGTAGCAAATGGTGTCAGTGGCTATACAGAGGTATTCAGATGGCAGCTTGTCAGGAGCTAGTGTTGTGGGTTTCAGTTTTTAATGTATTTTTGATGGTGTTTGCCTGGATGGTTATTAGGTTGAGTTAGGGTGTGGAGCTATGGTGGGGAGTTAGGTGGTGTGGGTATAGGTTGCTATAGGTTGAGTTAGGGTTTGGAGCTATGGTTGGGGGATACGTGGTGGGTATAGATTGCTATAGTTTGAGTTGGGATGCTGTGCTGTGGTTAGGTGGGGTGGGTATAGGTTGTTATTGAGTTAAGTAGAACACTGGATAGGAAGTGTTTGTTGAAATTTGCCTGCATTGTCTCTGTTTTAGATGGGAAAGGATTTAGGGTAAGTTTCTGAATGGCTTTAGAATTTTTTTTTTGTATGTGCGGTCTGCTTTGTGGAGAAGTAGTTCTTTTTATCATAATGAACCTGTGTCTTTGTGCAGTTTCTAAGGCAACCTTATCCATCTAGGAAGGACTGGGTCCTAGTTTTGGGCCATTGTTTCAAGGCTTTTCTCTGTCTTTTGTGAGTCATTTAGTTTGGCAGGTTAGCCATGGGGCAGAATTAATTTTCACTTTTTAATGTGTCAGTAGGGCCTTGTTGTTTTAGTATGGTTACGAAGGAGTTATTAAAGTGACAGTTTCATCTAGAGGCAGATATTTGAGGGGTTCCCAGCCACATTGTTTAAGTTTATCACAAAGTTGAAGTACAATGATTAGGGGGCTTGTGGCATTCTCTGTTGGTGTAGGTGGGGTGATGATCACTGAGAGAGTCTGGGGGGTGCTGGCTAGCTTAATTTTTTCAGGGGGTGGTTGAAAGTATGCAGTCTAGTATGGATTTTTTTTTTAATGGATACTTTGTCAAATCGAATTGGTTGTTGGATCAACTGAGTGAAATGATAGAGGTTAACATTACAGGGGATAGAGTTACAATTGTTAGAAGTCTAATCTATGTTAAGGTGACTGAGCAGGATGTTTTCTTAAGAAGATGATATGTAGCTAAGTATGTTTTTGGTAGTCTTGGCATTTTTGGGGAAGAGGGGAGTGTAGTAGGTGACAATTACTAAATTAATGTAATTGACTGGGTAGGTCCCTAGCCACAAACTTCTTTTCAGTGACAGTTTGGAACTATTATCTAGTAAAGTAAGGTTGCCATATATTGCCAAAACAGAAGTTGAAATAATCATAGCAGGATGAAGCCCTCAAGAGATTCTCAGGGCTAAGCTGTCAGATGCATTTAAGTATATGGATAAATCTATGATTATGTGAATAAATCTAAGGTCTGAACAAAGGAATGAAGAACACATGATAGATTTGTAAAACATGAAATAAATCATAATGCATCCTGTTCAACATATTTTATAAAGCCTTACAGGATACAATGTGATACTGCTTGGATAAAGAATCACAGAGTATCCCCAGTAAGTTAATATGCTGTTGGGAAAAAATATATAGAGTGCCCCATTTAATTGAATGAGAGGGTTGAGAGTTAGCAAGTCACTCGACAATGTAGCAGAGTGGGAAAAATGTAAGGTTCCTCACTAAGAGATGGTTACAAAATCACAGCTTACCTCAAATGCCATATTCAAGGGAAACTTTAACTACCCCTCTATAGACTGGGTAACATATATTGCCTCGTACTCACAGACATAATGATTCCTGGACTTTATTAACACAAATACTCTTGATGCCAGTTGTGTGCACACCCACCAGAGGTTCAGCCATACTGGATCTCGTACTTACAAATATAAAGGAGCCAAGGAAATTAAATACATATTTTGTGGACTGCTCAAAGTATACAATTATACCTCATTCACTTTTCTGCTTTTCAAACTTCAGTAATTTTTTTTTTTTTTTGTGATCTCTGCACCCATTCACCGAGGGAAAATTCCCTATTGTTCTCCTATCTACTTTTTTGCATAGACTATCCTGTGACATCCCATGAACTTATAACAGAGCATGCCTTGTGATTCGTTATCCAAGCAACCTATTACCAGTGGTTCATAGGATCATGGGTAAATACTAGGGTAATGACCACCAGGGCCTTTATAAGCCTAGCTGCACAACCCAACCCATCTGTGTCACTATGCATCATAGGCAATTATTAGGAGGGGGAATGTTAGAAAGATTTTAAATGTTATGAGGGGAGGGATATGTTAGTTTGGGCATAGTTACTGTCTGCCCCTATCAGAGACATGGGAATCAGACCTGGAGTGAGTTTCCAATTTCCCATCCATTGGTCAAGGTTACACATAAATAGGATCAGGGATGGAATCTGCTTCACGTGGATGAGGAGCCTGTTCCAGAGCATTGGGATCCTCTGAGACACATATCTGCCTCCCCAACACATCTTATTTATGTCACAAACAAAATTTACATACTTGGATTTAGTGGTTCTGAAGCTGTTTGTTTTGCAGACATGCAAAAGGACCATCAGAGCTGGATCCGAGGATGCCTTGTATGTCAGGCATTGATTGCCTCTCAAGTAACCTATAGGACACCAAGTATAGAAATAGGGATTTAAAATGACCCCTATAAAACAATGTATTTATACCATGGGTTCTCCTGGTAAAGAACATTTGTGGGCATTCCAGCTGTGCATATGTCTGGTCAGGTACATGCTGAAGGGGGCATTATACTCAATGATGGGTTTGATAAGGGCTGAATAAAGTGGCAGTATGATTTTCTTGGACCTGGATAAGTTTAAGCAGCACAGAAGGATTTTCTTACTACTTTGGTCACATGTTCCCAGATCCCTGACTACAGTGTCAATTCTTGGATTGTCTTACTGATGTAGTAATTAGCCTGGGTGGCTGTTTTCACAAAAGGTACTATAATGCATTTCTTGGCATTGAGCTTTAATCCATGACTTTGGTACAGGTCATTTGTCTTTGTTGTGTCATAGGGAGAATCTATGAGAGCTCCCAATTTGCAGTCATCTGTGAACTTAGTCAGCCAAAGACACCTTGACAATAGCCTGCACCTTTGAAAAGTAGATGCCAAATTAGAGTAGTCCCAGCATGGAGACCAGAGGTACTCCACCAGTGACCAGTCTCTTAGGAGGTTGTCACATCAGTCTTGACTTCTTGGTTCCTGTCTGTGAGCTAGCTGGTGATCCAGCAAGTTATGTAGGGGGTTATGCCCAGTTTAGTGAGTTTGTTAAATATACATGAGTGTAGTATTGTATAAAATGTCTTAGCCAAGCCCAGGTAGGCAGTATGCACCATTTTCCCCTCATCCATTGCCTTGACAACCTTCTCAAAAGACCACCAGATTTAGGAGGCTTGACCTTCGCTTGACAAAGCCAAACTAGGTTGGCTGCAGTGTCTGAAGGTTGTCTATGTCTTTGTTGATCATTTTCATGATAACTCATTCCATGGCTTTACATAATAGACTAGTCAGGTTAATGGCTCTGTAGTTTCCCAGGCTGGCTGATGGTCCACCATTGTGAAGTTGGATAACCGTTGCAGTCCCCCATTCTTATGGTATAAAGCTTGTTTTGAGGCTATAGATGAAAGGTGACTGAAGTAATTGGTCATATTTCAAGGTATTCAGGAGGCATCCTGGGATATTGTCAGGGTCCTTTAAGGATGTGTTTTTGGCTTTAGTGAGTACTGCCAGGACCTTCTCCCTGCTAATAACTGGAGGAGTTACGCTAGTAGATATTTCATGGGGGCGGAGCAGGTGGAAGTGGAAGGTGAAGTCTGATCTGAATTTGTCAGCCATCAGATTCTCTATGTCACTCTGCTCAGTGACAGTGGCACCACTGGCACACTACTGTGTGATGTCTTTGAGACTGCGGCGCATAGCTATAGAAGCCCTTGTGGTTGTTTTTAGCCTGTGAGGCTATCTAGATCTCATA
The DNA here is from genome assembly GCF_019279795.1 of Protopterus annectens. NCBI lineage: Eukaryota > Metazoa > Chordata > Ceratodontiformes > Protopteridae > Protopterus > Protopterus annectens. Next base: position 636,532,501 of record NC_056729.1, on the reverse strand, counting down.
ATTGGCCTTGTAGGACATAATTAGTCCTTTTTTTCCTGTTTAGTTGAATTAGAGAGCTTGTTTCTTTATGGGAGTTGTTCTTTCTGGCTTTAGCCATGACTTTTTCCCTTTTGTTATATATCCTATTAAGGTTGGGATTCCACCAGCATGGTTCATTTTTAGACTTTGTTTTGGGCTTACTTCTAGTAGGTATAGCAGACTCTATACAGCCATGTACATTGTTGTACAGGGTCTCTGTGAACAATTCTGCACAAGTTGCTGTGACCTGGTGGTTAGGAGGAGCACTGAATTTTTGACAAAATATCGCTTAACAGGATGTACTTTGCATTGGAATAGTTCTTAACTGTTACAGGGTTTGCTAGGGTTACAGAGTTGGTTTGTATTTCAAAGGAAACAACTTTGTGGTCCGACCTCACCAGGGAGGAGGTAACACTTAGGGGAGGTTTATTACCAGAGAGGGTATTAAGTATGCTATGTCAACACCACCAGTGTTATATTGAGAAATAATCAGCCAACACATCTTACATTGTAGTCCTGAATCAATGGTGTTCTATAAATTGCAGCTCTTTAGTCACTATAGACTTTATATGCTTTTCCTGTATGTCTGCACCCTCTATAGCCTATTTATGCCTCTGTATTGGGCATTCCAGCACAGAGATGAGATCTCTCTGGAGGTGCCATCATCCAGAAAATCATGCAGGTGATTGTGCCCTCACCAAAATCCCAACAATGGAGGTATTACTGATATGTCCTTAATCCTTCCTGTGAGTAGTGGATGTACAGCCCTTTTCACTGGGAGGGGGGGTGGGGGGTGCCTCTCTCATACTATCACACAGTGCACACTCTAATGCACCCCACTAATGAAGGTTACTGCATATGTGGCTTGATGCAGCACAAATGCATATTCCCCTAACACTCCTCTAAAAGATTATGACATTGGTTGATCATGGTCAACCTTTCACCCCAAGGACAACACCCCCATGCCAGCTCCAGCAGATGCCCAAGTTGCTAAATGAACCCAGGTCATCAGTGCTTCATTCTTCTATGTCACCAAAGCTGGTTATTGTAGACCTTTCTGAGTGTGAAAGCAGTCAGTCTAAAGGTGTGAATGTGAACATTATGGCAGTTAACAGATAATTAATGAAGCCATATCCACTTTGCATATCAAGATAAGAAATACTGAAAATAGTCTAAACATGTAATTAGTAACATTGAAATGAGATTTTTCTGGAGTTATTTGTTGTATATATTATTTTTTTGTAACAGATAATATGATTTTTGTCTACAATGGCTGGAGTAAAGAAAAAAATTAAGAAAGAAACAACCTCCCCTCAGAAATTGCACATTGTAGAAATAATATACTAGTGCTGTTTATTTTCATGTAGCTACCCACCCCATCCCAGTGTACAGATACGTGTCTCTGTTTCTAGATCTAAAAATGTACATCTTCTCTTTTTTGTGCTGCCTAATATACTTTGCCTCATAATATACCTACAAGCCTCAACTAAGCATCTCACAGACCAATAGAGTGTAGGTGTTTCTGTGTGGCCAGGGGAAAAAAACTTTGTGAATTCTAAATCATCTTGTAAGCATTAAGCTACAACAATGCAAGGGCATATCTAGTTCTCCAAGACAGTGTAGGAGAGAATAAACACCACACAACTCTTTCACCACAGCCCATGCTCCTGAGCATACCTCTCAACCTCTTAGCTCAAGATATCTGAACAAAGTCTAAAATAATGGGGGGACATAGGCCCAAAAATAGGGACAGATTTTAAATATTGCTCTTATACATTTAGAAAGTTGCTAGTATAGCAATATTTGTGCTAGCATGCATTTTATGAACAATATGAACTTTAGAACTCAAATGTATTCCATCATTTAGTGACTTCAATCCCTGGTGATTAACCAGAAAACCATTTTATAAGGAACACACCAAAAATATGAGGCAAATGTTTGGACATTCTGCGAAAACCTGGACAGTGGAGAGCTACATTCCTGAGGTCCAGGTAAGTGTATACTGCACAGATATAGCTATTAAGTTACCACCTCATCCAGGGGGCCTGTGATACATGAGCAGGAAGAGTTTCCATTCCTGGTACTATCAGGTGGTTTGAAATGCCCAGGGCATTATTTATAATGTATCACATCCAACAAGTAGCTGATAGAGCCTTGGTCACTCTATCAGCTACTTGTTGGATGTGCTTACTTTATATACTTGATCGAGCGTTTGTTTTGTGGATTATTGCTCCTCTATTTGTGCTTTATTATTTATAATGTGCCCATGTGCCACCTGAGCAGTTCGCTTGATTTACACATTTGGCATATACCCAGCTTAAACAGAGGATTTGTGTGAGAAGACCTCCCACAAATTCATCTGCTTGGAAGGTATGGACCACATACACTAGATAGATAGGTCTATACACAGCTACATGTAAGAAGGGAGCAAGCGCATATAATATTTTGTTTGTTTGTTGTGTATTGGAGGCAATACTAGATATGTCCTAGAGCCCTGTGTGATGTCTACCATTTTCAATTACCAAATCATACAGGAGATGGTCTATAATACAGCCCACACAGAAACATGAAAGGATGGAGCATGAATTCAGACTACTGAAGGGATGCTTCTAATGTCTAGGCACCTCTGGAAGGATGTTGGAATACAGTCCAGACGTATGCAACAAGATGTTTCTGCAGGTTCCTGGTCCACAATATGGCATTCTGCAAACAACTGGAGCATCAGTTGAACATCATGGCAAGACCTTCCATAAGAATCACAGCAGCAGTAGAAAGTCAGGGTGAAGCATCAATGAGAAACATGCAGCAACAGTATAACAGCCACGTCAGAGTTGAGTGCAATAGACTGCAACACTGCCAAAAAGGCTCCCTTCGCTCTGGAATAGAATTCCAATTCATGTTAGGCAGAGCACCTCATTGAATCTCTTCAAGAAGAATCTTGATGAGTGGATGGGGGATCATAGGTTTGTTCCGGGGATTAATTCCGTGTCACTATTAGACAGAGGCACAGTAAACTAAACCGTAAAAAGGGCACAGTATACTCAAATCAAGGGGTGGCGTAAGCCAAACAAAATCGGGCTAGGCTTATAATTGCCCCAGGGCAGATAGCCTAGTATGAACCTATGAACCTATAAGGCAGTGTCTGGTCCATTACTATGGGCCATGACACAGACAGCATAGAATAATCTTATGTCACATGTAGGCTACACAGGACTTTGCATGGACTGGCCATGCTGTGCATCAGACATCATCAAACCCAGACAGGTTAAGAGGTGAGCAGGACACAGTCATCATCACTTATATAATGGGGCACAGTGCCGAGTGACTACAACAGTATATTATTTGGTAATGGTGCTGTGGTGCCTTCCCTGCAGTCTACATGTCCTCCCTGTGTTCATGTATGTTTCCCCTGCATTCTCCAGTTTCTTCTCACATTCCAAAGACAAGCAGTAGGTGAACTGGAAACTCTAAATTGGCTATAGGTGTGAGTGTGCATTTGAGTGTCTGATGTGGAAAAACTACTGCGGCAGGGCTAGCCACTCGGCAGTGTAAACCTTGGCTCTGGGTGATTGTCACTGTTGAAATAACACCCCTATCTCATGTGCAAAATTGGGAAAAAAGTATGATGGATGGATGTATGTATGTATGTATGGATAGATGGGAAGTGAGCACAGTAGCCATGGACTCTAGGAGGATGTGGGAAATTAAGGATCACATTCTGCAATTGTAAAGTCAAGTTATAATGAAGTGATCATTATCAATGTTCAATATGTTTTCTTGCAGTGTCAGGACTTGACGCAGTTCATGGCAATGAAGGGGTGGAAATATGGGACCAAATGCATGCTTCCTGATGAGGTATCCCATATGTTGAGCCTGATGAGTGGTGTCACACATTACCTGGACAATGTCCTCGATTGGATGTAGCAGGCCTCATGCTTACATTCAACAGGAAGGGGCTTTATCTTGCTCTTGAATTGGACCCAGTTGAGTGGCCATGACTATGTCAGAATCTGGAACCTGCAAGACTCTAGCATGGCATGATGTTCCTCTTTTTCCTGTGCACAAATTTTAGGGAGTACCTGCTGGGGCATTATGATGGCCCTTTACAGAAAATTGATGTCTGTCATGAGCTAGAAGAAATATTGATTGATGCCACTGGTATCGTTTGTTCTTATGAACAATGCAGGCATCACTGCACTGACCTAAAGTGACAGCATTCTGAGCTTCTTCACAAATGGGATGCAGAGGTAAAGGACAGCTAGAAATGTACTGTTAGCATTTTTCGGTACTATTTCCTTTTATTAACCTATCTGTTGTACATGTGTGGTTAACAATATGTACTTTGTTTAACTGTAGTAGAGGAATGGCAACTGAACATGGCCAGCTATTACAGAAGGTAGGAGCAGAGTAAGTATATGTAGTGTGGCAGTTCAGTTAATTTATGAACAGGCAATTTTCAAATACATGTGTCTGGTACTTTTTCCCATTTTGTCACACTTCTGTAGGTCCAGTTATGGAGGATGATGGAGAGTGGGCTGAACCATATCAGTTTCCATCATCAGCTGTATCTGGTGCTACATCACTAATGGCCACCATGTCTGCCTCTCTGCAGGGAGGTTAAGACTCTTATGCTAGTGGTGATCTGGAGGAGTCACTGATAGCTTCCATATCTGCATCTCAGCTGGAGAATGAGATAGTCTCCTTCCATGAGGCACAGAAGCTGGTCACTGCCAAGGTCAGCTTGATAACTACACTGGGATATATAGTGCACATTATGGTATATGGTTGATGGAGTCATGTGACTGGCACACCCTGGCCACCGAGCCTCCAAAGGAGAAATTTTCTACACCTCAGGAAATTCAGCTGAGTGATATCTAGGTTAGTGACCTTCTAGGTTGAACTCACAGCCAACTATGCCTGGATTCAACTTATGCCCATACTGAAATGTTCTTTTCCTTGAGTCATTCTCTATTGCTTGTTCTCTGCTTAACCTCCCCTTCACCTTCTATATACCCTGTGCGTGTGTGAATGTAGGTATGTGTCCTTCCACTGTCCTCCCCACCTTTTGTGTGTATACCACCCCTTATCTGTCTGTCTGTCAGTGTCTGTGTTCTATGCTTGTCTGTCTGCCTCTGCTACTGCCATTCTCCCTGTATCCCATCCACAGTTTTCCCTTAGTACCTTTCTTATCTAGGTTTTTTGTAAAACTTACAAAAAAGTCTATTTTCACACAAAAAAATAAATAACCTTATCACCAGATTTCATACCTTATGGTTACGCTTATGCATTTATTTCTGCTTGTATTCCTTCACTTTCCTACTTTCTTATCTGTAGATCAGAGTGTGTATCGTATCCTTAAGAACTATTCCAGCCTATGGACACATGCATACAAGTACTGAGCACGTGCAAGCAAGATTCCATTTTGAGTGAGCAGCCAGAGTGAAAGTATGTATGTGTGTAGTAGTCAGTCAGTTAGTTAGTTTGTTTAAGTTTAATGTTTCTGTCCTCCATCCAAATGAATACCTAAGCCTCTTTGTCCTATTTGGATACACAAGACGGGCGACATGATGTCAGAATGGGATCTGAAATCAAAGTCGTGAGGCACACAGTCAGTAATGGAGGAATATACATAAGTGGATCATCTGAAGCTCAAACAACTCACAAGCAAGTCAGAAATGAATTTCCAGGTACTAAAACTTACTTAAATGATTTTTTATGTAACGAATATAAAAGGAACCATTCAAAATTCTCAAAACAAATTTCTAATTAAACAAAACGTTCGAAACTGTGACATTGATAAAGTCAAAATACTTATGAAAATGCTTAAAACAACTTCAGAATCACATAAAATGTTTAAAAATGGGGCAACAAGCATATTTTTTCATAATGTCCTACTTCTTTGCATTAACTAAAACTATTCGAAATATCCAAAGTGTGCAAAGTCTTGACAAGTGTGTGCAGTATTACAATACAGTTATCTCACAAAGTGCAGTCATTTCAAAGAGATTATTGTGCATTTGCATATTATTACAAGTACCTGGTGTGTGTGTATATTCGAACATAATTACAAGTGCCAGATTTGTACTGTGTCTAAAAGTAATTTGTTGGCATGGCAGAAGGATTTCGCAGACCCATTCCACTTGTGTTTGATAGCAATACTGCAGAAAATCGGAGAGTGTTTGAGCAAGAGTACAATATTTTTATACAGGCTGCTTTTTCTGACAAAGCCGCACATACTGAGGCATTTATTCTGCTAAATTGACCTGGTTCAGAAGCCACTGAAAGAGAGTGCTCTTTTGTGTATGCACCTGCTGTGTTTGCAGGGGGGGGGGTAGACTGCCATATTGTGGTACAGACTGGGATGCGGGAAGACCCTGGGTAATTAAAACATAAATTTAGAGAAATGTACAACCCCCAAACAAATATTACAATGGAAAGGCACATATTTTACGCAAGAGATCAAAAGCCTGGTGAAACGTTTGCAGCATATATAACTGACTTGAGAAATAAGGATAAAATGTGCATATTTGATGATCTGAGAGATGAGCTGATAAAAGACAGGCTTGTGTGTGGTGTTAATAATGATGCAGTGAGAAGGATTTTGCTTTGAGACAGTGATTTAACTTTGAGGAAGGCCATAGTGATTTGCAAGATATATGAGCTCACAGAAAAGCACATGAATATGCTTACAAATGAGAAAAACATGCTTGCAGTGCATTTCAGTGCTAATGTTGATAGTATGTAGCACAAGGTTAAAAGACACAGGCTTATGGGCAGGACCACACCCTGGGCCTCTCTAGCAAAACCTGTGGTTATTAGAGCAAAACCCAGAGCAGCTTCAGTAAAACCCAGGGCACACTCAGTAAAGCAGAGAGGTGACGCAGCAAAAGCTGTGATAAGCCTCATAGTCAATTGTTGTAATTGTGAGGGCACTCATGAGCCCAAACAAGAAAAGTGCTTAGCGTTTGGTCAACAGTGCCACAAATGTAAAAAGTGGAATCATTTCAAAAGGCTCTGTAAATCTAATGGGGCACATTCTTTTATTAAAACAGAGCATACAAACAGGCAAGTTTATCAGTTAGAAAGCTGCGACCCTTCTTTTTATGTTGATGGTGTGTCTGTGCTTGGTGAAACAGTTAATGCAGTAGATTTGTGGGCAAAGAGTGAAGTATTTTTTATTGTTTTGATTAATTGGAGACCTGTAGAGTTCAAAGTAGATACTGGTTCAAAGTGCAATGTTATGTCAGCAGAAACATTTGCTAGAGTAAAAGCTAGAGAAGAACTTGATCTGGTAAAGTGTGTGAAGCTTGTTGCTTATGGTGGTGAAGAAATTCAGACAGAAGGCTCAATAGTGCTTTTATGTTACTGTGCTGGGAACAGCTATGACTTGCAGTTTTACATAGTCAGAAGACGCGTGCAGTCATTATTAGGCCTCAAAGACAGTTTGAAAATGGGAGAGCTTTCATTTAATAAAGAAGCCCACCATGTAAGCAAGAATGATAACAGCTCCAATTTCACCCAAGCTCTTTTTTTCTGACTATGCTGATATTTTTGAAGGCAAATTAGGCAAACTCCCAGTTGTGTACTCCATGAAATTAGACCACCGGGTAAGCCCAGTCATCAGACCAGCACAGAAAGTTCCAGTAGCTATGCAGAACAGAGTGAAAGCTAAGATAGACAGAATGATGTGTTTAGGAGTAATTTGTCCAGTAGAAGAGTCAACTGAATAAGTATCTTTCATGGAAGTAGCTCATAAGGAAAGCTCAGATGATATTAGAATATGTATTGATTCAAGAGATTTGAAAAAAGCAAAAAACGACCTTATCATCCAATGTGTGCAGTTGAGGAAGTTGCTGCCCTCATGCCAAATGCCACTGTTTTTTCCTGTCTTAGATGCAAAGAGTTAATTTTGGCAAATTTTATTTGATCGAAAATCTTCATTGCTTACCACTTTCAGTACACCATTTGGAAGGTACAGATTTTTGAGAATGCCATTTGAAATAAATTCTGCCAGTGAAGTGTTTCAATGTGTGATGGAACAGATGCTTTCTGGCTATCCATGTGCTATTATAGTAGATGATATTCTTGTAGGAGGCAGTGGTGAAATCAAACATGATATAATCCTCAGGAAAGGTCTGTGACATGCTCATGAAGTGAATCTTAAGCTGAATCCTCAGAGATGTAAATTCAGGCTGAAATAAGAGACTTATTTGGGTCATTTGTTTACCAGTTCAGGCTTACAACCAGATCCTTCCAATCAAACAGCAATTCTTGAGATGCCAGCTCCAGACAATGTCCAAGCCTTACATTTTCTTGGTATAGTCAACTATTTGGGGAAGTTCATTCCAGATTTGAGTTAAACTTTCAGCACTGCTAAGAAAGCTGACACGCAAATATGTAACTTGGTCCTAGTTAGAACATCACCAAAGAGCATTTGATGTCCTGAAACAGAAAATTGCCACTCCACCCACTTTAATATACTATGATGTTCACAAACCAGTAACTCTTTCCTGTGATGCTTCTAAGTTTGGACTTGGTGCAGTCATTCTTCAAGAGGGTAGACCAGTAGCCTATGCATTGAGAACTCTGACCCAAACATAGATGCAGTATGGTCAAATAGAGAAAGAACTTTTGGCAATTGTGTTTGCATGTTTGAAGTTCCATGATTATATTTGTGGCCGACCTATTCAAATAGAAACTGACCACCAACCTTTGGTCACTATTTTGAAAAACGAAAAAGTAAAAAAATCACCACTCACAAGGATGAAATGCCTCAGATAAAGCAAGTATTGAATAATCCAACAAAATCTTCTTGAGACACACCATGGCAAATAAAAGCGAACCATTTAATCAAAGCATAAACATAAAAAACATAAAAATGATCAGGTTCAGTTAGCGCTTTCACATTTCTTAAAATGCTTCCTCAGACTGTTAACAAAACATCTAAAGTCAAACATTTTAAATCTGAACTCATTAACATCTAGCCAATCAGTACAGGCTGGTCATTTCAAAAACCTTCTGAGAACTTTCTTAAAAGGAATTTTTTCACAACAATTTATCATCAAATGATGAAACTATATATAAAACAAGAAATGTATAAAATACCATACGATACAAGAACATGCTATGATAATTCATATAATCTAAAAAAATGTGTATATATATATATATATATATATATATATATATATATATATATATATATATATATATATATATATATGACAGTATACATAAAAAAATACATATATAAAAAACATGCTTAAATCTGTCTAACACTATTAATGCATATGAGTCTGCAAAAGTACAATAATGCTTGACACAAAATATGAGTTTATCACTAAAACACTTTAGTACAATTGATAACTAAGAGTCTAAGAACTACATCTATAGCAAAATTAATATGTCTGTATCTACTCTAATGTTTACAGTCTCTGGCTGCCAAGAACGGTTTAAGGGAAACTCTCCCCTGGATTCACGAATCCTCCGTGTAAGACTTAATAAGTCTTACTCGGAGGCTGCAGTTGAATGGTATGACATCAGCGTGCCATAAATATTCATGAGGGCATGCTGACTCAACCGTAAGTCTTACACGGACCGTGTAGGAAAGCAGGGGGTGTGTCCGACTGCCGAGCAGTCTAAATGTCCAGGCCCCTGCAATGTTTGGAAAAGTAAAATGAAATTACACAAGAGCGAGTCCACTCAAATGTCCTTGCACCCAACACCACACTCCCTACATTGTAAACTCCCATCACAGTTATAAAAAGTAAAACATTAATTTTATTTTTTTTAAATTCCCGAAATAGCTGCCCGTATTTGCGCGTGTGTGCACGGGTGTGCCCATTGCTTAGCTGTAGTTAGCAATTCTGACATGGAAGAGCATAAGAAAGAATGTTTATGCAAATCACACCAAAAAGCAATAGCGTAATGGTAGAGTGTTCACACAAAGAAGAGGCATTCATGGTTCGAGTCCCACCACTCCCCTTCTTATTTAAGTTTTAAATCAGTATATGGAATAATACCTGACAAATATGATTAAAATATTAGTAAAAAGCAGTGAAATGGCCAATGTATCAGTGAACAAATTATATATTTTTAAAGGCTCCTGATATATAATTGCTTGCAGTTAAGCAGCGCTTTACCCAGCGCAATACAGTTGCCCATAGTTTAATAGCACTTTACCCAGCGCAATAGAGGTGCCCAAACTTTAAGAGGGCTTTACCCAGCGCAATAGAGTTGCCCAAAGTGTAAGAGCACTTTACCCAGCTCAATAGAGGTGCCCATAGTGAAATAGCGCTTTAACCAGTGCAATATGTTTGCACAGATGTGCGTGTCGCGCCAACCAGGGCACTGTAGGGCACCGTCGAGCAACATAGAGCAAAGTTGCCTAAACACAGCCACACCCCCTAGCCTGTCTGGACATAAAATGAATGACAAGGTTCAAACCCAGGACTTTGTGCATCATAATCAAAGTACAGAACCACTAAGCCATGACAATGTATTAGAAACAGCCACTGTTAACATACATATACTTAGTAATGGTAGATTAACCATTACTAAGCAGGTCTGCAGTCAGCCAAGAATTTTCAAAAATGGCCAATCACAAATAAGTGTGGGAAATGCGGCATATTTAAGCCCCATAGGTGGGAATACTCACCATAATTGATTGTAGTTCACATCTGCCGTTAGAATGGCTTGTGCTGCAGAGGGTACACACTTCTGAGTGCAATGTTGGGGCATTGAGGAGTCGAAATACATGGTTTGGCTCCTTGTCCACCATCATGAGTCAAGACTTCTGCAGGGCCAGTTCCAAGGGACAGAGTACAAGGCAGAGGCTTAGAACCGGTTAGCTCATGAACTCACCAGTGTCACAGGTGTTCCTCGGACTGGTGAGCAGGTCTGTCACCACCATGCAGACCTGAAGAGACGGAAGCAGGACCACCTGAACCAATGGATACAGGAGGCCCGTGGGATGCAGGATGCCACACAACTGAGTAGGTAGCCATGGAATGCAGTATGTAAGGACTGATAATTGATTCTGTATAATGGATATGTATGTCTCAATATCCCTTTATTTACTTTACAGCTGCAGGTGATCGTGCTGTGAATCAGCAAGCCTATGCAGATAGGCTGCGCCACCAGGCAGGTTAGTGATTATTCTGCATGTATTGTTATATAAAATAGGAGAGAAAGCATGAAATAAAGTGTTGTAGTGCAATAATACAGCCATAAAATGGCCTGAATAAGTCCTCTGCATGTACTGTCAGATAAAAAAGTCAGAGAGCCAGAAAAAGAGTGTAGTAACCCATTAAGAAAGGTAACATATGTCCAGAATAACATCGCTGCAGGTACTGTCATATAAAATAAGTGAGTGAGCCTGAAAAAGAGTGTTCTAACCTATTAATAATGGTATAATATTTTTTGAATATGTCTTCCATATGCACCGTTATAACAAATAAAGGAGTGAGCCTGTGGAAAAGTGTGTAATGTCATTAATAAAGGTCTAAAACCCGGAGTGTGTCTGTGTCACTTAGTTTGAAATGTTGTTGTACCCTTGCATTATACAAATAGTACTGTTTTAAAAAGTGCTGGCAACCCAGAGTTGTACAGTCCCATATAAAGTGGGTGATGGAAGTTATAGTAGCTGTGAAGCATATATACAGTCCTCAACAGTCAGTTACTGGCTGGCATGCATAAGTAAATCTGGCACACAAGTAGCATATTAATTTGTTCCCCAGAAATGTGAGTGTGTGTCAAGAAATGCAGGGTTCTGTACAAATAGAAGTGAAAATGTCATGTGAAAACATCCAGATATGTAGATAAAGAAATATGAATGCAATCAAGGAATATGTAGCAGTAACATCTGCATCTTGGACAGTTAGTATGTCAGATATAGGTCAGGCATATATTGAACTAGCCAAACCCATTACACAACCTAACACATGGTGGCAAGTGTAATAATACATGTAGGGGATATACACTTGTAGTCACCAGGAATGTAGTGTAGACTAAAAGTAATTATAAGATGTTAATTGAGGTTTTTTTCTACACCCTACAGTATGTCCATAAACCATGCAATTCCACACCTCAATGGGTATGTGTAATCTTAAATATTTGTTGGGACATATGACCTATTGTTCTATAAATATTTGCATTCACGTTGATGCTTGTGCCCTGTTCAAACACCACAATCATGGTGGCCTGTTGCTACCAAACATCCCTGCATGCTGTTGGAATATCCACTGTCGTTCAATATATGTATGTGTTATGCTTGCTGTTCAACTGTTGGAACCTTGGTGTGTTGGGTTAATGGGAATATTACTGCATGCTGTTACAACTAATCTGGAATGCTGTTGTTTATGTTCTAATTAAACACACCTAACCACAGAGTGTATGGGAAGGCCGGTCCCAGTGGACCTACCTGTCCCTCCTCAGCTGGCGAGTGTACCTAGCACCAGCAGGTATGGTGCCCAGCCCGGGCTCCCCTCCTCAGTTGGTCCTATGCCACCTTTGGGTGGAAGCGCTGCAGGGGATGGGGCTCATTCCCCCCATGCAAGCATGGGTGGAGAAGGGCCACCTGTCACCCTTCGAAGGATCCGGGCTGTGGTGCGTAGGGAGATCCAGCGTTCAGTCGCTGATCCCCTATGCCAGCTCAAGGCGAGAGTGGCGTGTCTCACGGGTGAGCCTGCCCATCCTACGCAGCCCCCAGCACAGCCACCCTTGGGGCTGTGAAGGTGCAGTGGTGACTGCCCATGGGTGGGGATCTCAGTTCCACTGTTACCATCTGTGGGCTCATGGGCTTGCGATTTCCAAACATCCGACCCCATCAATTGTGTTCACCCACACCATGTGTCATACACTGCCACTGTATGCATCCTGTCTGTCTTATCTGTTTACCTCCCCAACCTACCTCCCCGAACATACCTACTTCCTCTACCTCACTTTCCACTCTCACCTGAAAAAAAAAAAAAAGGGCAATCTGTACCCACAAAAAAATTACGCCTCATACATAGCTGCCCTTTTTGCACACATGTCCATTGGACATGTAAACTGATAATTATAATTGGCAGTACAACATACTTTGCTGTCCTCACCCCTCTCCCAGGGGTAGATGGTTTCAAATTTCACTCCAAATTTATTGCATATGCACAACTGTTGCTGGTAAAGAAATGGGCAGCTCTGGACCTTCCCTACACCCGTCCTGCACATCCCAAGCTTGTTTACCCACTGTCTGTCCCTCTTTGTGCCCCCTTTTTCACCACTTTCCTATCTCCCCATTTTCTTTTCTTTAAAAGAAATTAGCGCGGGGGTTAGTGGGAGTAAGCACTTTTAAGCGGTAGTAAGCAGGTTTAAGCGAGTGTGTGCGCTTAGCTAAGCATTGCTAAGCGTTGCACAAACCCATGCAAACCCACTTACAACTGCTTAAAAGTGCCTTAGTCACTCTATGGAAGGGCTCTTGTTCTGCTCAGCAGCAAAAGAAAAGACATCTGCCAGTCTCGAACCCCAGACCATTGACACAATAGACTGCATGAATTACCACTAAGCCACAGCAGATATACAAATAACTTGGTGCTGAAATAAATATATCATGCATTACAATGAGGGGAATGTAAATGGAAATTAGGAATGGTATAACACAAATCCTGTTCTGTGGGTCTTTACCAGCAGTTGTTGTGGAATTGCATGACATGACTGTGAAAAGAGAACCAGCCATCCAAGCAGGGAATAATGGTGCAGTAGCACCTTACAAACACCACACAGTATCAGACCAGGATAAATACTGGCAAAGTTGAATAGGGCAGAGGCCAGACACCCTAACTGTGACTGCTTTACAGGGATGTCCCTGATTTGTAAACAAATGTTAGCTGTGCCCCACTGAATCACTCTGGAAAGTACTAACTTTAGGCAGACAAGTGTAGAATCACACATAATGAATAATGTCAATAGGTAAGAGTAGACACTGCTTGCACATCAGAAAAGGTGTAGATATACATATGCTCTGATTCCCAAGAAAGTCTCAACTGCAATATGTCTGTAATATATTGCAGGTGTATCTAACGTATATGTACCTTTCACTGAGGCCATTCAAATATATACCTGAGAGTATCTGAGGCCTGGCAGAGGCAGAAACACACAGGCATATCAGCATTACTGCTGTTACACACTCTGCAAATAGCTTTGGAAGGAGTTCCACAAGCATGCCCTTATGTAGGAGTACAACACAGAAATATCACAGGATGTAGCCATGTACTGCTAGCAACCAACTGTGACAATGCTAATGTGCCAGTGCTAAAAATACTGGTGTGGTGCAGAGACAAAGTATAATAGGCTAACCTCTAGCTACCATCTGGATATGTCCACAGGTGGGAGCTATGCCGACAGACTACTTGCCTTGATAGACTAACAGGTACAAAGCAATCCTGTATGTTCAGCAAGATAAACCTCACATGATAATAAAAAATGCTCTTTGCAGTTCTGCACCCCTACCCAAAGGTACAACACACCTGTGTATTCAGGCAAAAACCAGGGTGTAGGTAGGCATACTCAGTACTGAAATATGTCCAGTTGTGTTGAGCAGCCTGTGCTAATGTCAACACAAACAAACCACAAACTGTTCAGAGGTGAGTAACGTAATAATTACAGTATAGCAGTTCACAAACACTGCATGTGCCACAGGAATACAGTGCACTAACCACATTTGTATGGCAGTTAAATGTCTAATTCAGAAAGAAAGTACATATTCCCATGTATCCTGTGTTAGCATTTGGAGGGGTGAGTACATGTCTACACTGAGAAGTGTGTACTGGAAGCAGCAACATCCAGGTTTGAGTACAACATGCATATCACTGGCTACAACCATAGCTTCAGATAAGAGACATATACCAACCTTCTTACTGACACAACGGTGTCCAGAGCAAACAAGCATGGGCTCCACCTTGGAAAGCTGAAAGGGCTACGCCTACCTAACCTAGCATTTTATAGCAGTGGGCTGCAATCACAGTGAGTAATGCAATCAGCACACAGCAGGCTGCATGCAATTACTGAATGGTGGGCAGCAATTGGTGCAGAGGCTGTCACATGCACAAGTGCAGATACCTAGAAAAGCAGGCTGTACCTGCTGTCCACACATGCAATAATATCCTTATAGAGAGCGAGAGAGAGACACAGACAGAGACACAGACAACAGAGAGAGAAACAGAGACAGAAACAGAAAAAGAGGGAGAAAACCCAAAACAAACAACCAAAAAAAAAAAACCTACAAAACTGTAACAGACGGAGCAGGGAAATACAAAGGTAAGGTATGTAACTCATATGTATGTGTTGGCATGTAGTAGATGTTCCTGAAGAGTACTCTACACACTGCAAATCATCCATGTGTGGCAACAGTACGTATCTATCTGTATCTCTGTGCATAGGGCAAGGGACATACTGCAACTGTTAGTGAAGGGTGGACGGATATCTGTCGTTGAAGGTTGTTATGTGCATATATCTATGTAGGTCGTAGTGTGTGGCATAGAAAACAGCATGCAGTGCTGATATATGTCATGTGCTGGTTAAACACTGTGGGACTGATTTGTCAGATCTGCTGTGTTACAGCCAGTGAGGCCTGCTAAAGCTACATGGGCTGAGGACACCCACATGCATTCTGCACAACACTGTGCAATATAATCACATAACTGTACATCTCACAACTGTCGCATAACTGATATCCCCACCAAGAAAGGTGGACTGTACATGTGCCTGTATGTACATCTATGTGTACAGCAATGGATGTGTACATGTATGTGTATAGATATGTATGTGTGTGTGTATATATATATATATATATATATATATATATATATATATATATATATATATATATATATACATATACATATAGAGAGAGAGACATGGGGCCATATGTACTGCAACAGGTGTGTGGTGACCAAGGCATGGATTGTAGACAAGTGTTGATACTGCAGTGCCATTCCTCCTTTCCAAAACACTGTACCTATTAACTACCACATAGGTAGAGATCTACCCAACACCGAAGGTGTGATAAGGGAACATGGGACACAGGTGGATAGTAGCCACCTCTTTGATTAAGACAGTGCCACACTAGACCTGTAATCTGTCTGTGTGGTATGTGTCATGACAACAGGTGTGTCATCTAGGGAAATATAGGTCAGTGTTCCCCTCTACTCATCACAATGCCCTGTGTGGTATGTACCTCACATGACAACTACAGCAGGTGGAAAGGCCACAGACATACCTCACAAAGGGTAATACTGGCCGCAAACAGATGCCCTATACAGACTGACTCACAACACCACATCTAGACTGTATTGCATACCGGCCACACAGAGGTGACCTCTGCCGGACATACAGAGGTATGTCACACCCATAGCTGGGTGACAACCACCATGGCAACATATCACAAATCCTCTGTGATACACACTCTAGGGCCCTAAACCTTGTCAGCTCACTAAACAGCACATGATGGAGGGATAGGTTCCTATCTCAGAGATATGCCATACACTGGAATTGACCACCTAGCAATAGCAAACAAGGCTCCTCATTAGCAGTTGTCATAAATGCCCTTGATGATTGTTTGGCAGATTGGTAATACACCCCAGGAACCCCCTCTGTGGTTCTGGTTGGTAGGGGCAAGTGAAATCAAAGTACATGTGTGTCAAAGGCCAGGGTAGCATATGGCTAGGCTGCTGTAGGCCCTAGGGCCAATGGCATATTACCTACCTATGACACTATGGACTCACACATGTACTCAATGCAATACCTGCTATGTGAGGTTGAATAAGTGTAACGCTGAATGTGTGCAAGGTCTGTAAAGGTGTGATAGGTTAGTGTGAAGTTGTATCTGACATGGTAGTGTCTATCCTAGCTGTGACGCCAGCAAAAGATGTGTATTGTACTGTTAGGCAGACATAGTAGAATGGCATACGATGTGACGTAGTTACTTGTTGATGACTGTGGTGTCTCATTGTAGGCTAAAGCAGTACATGTATGCTTAGTGAGTGGTACTGCTGGTGAATCCAACTCTCATATGAACTGTAGTACTACCTGAAGCTGTAGGCCTAAACAGCACAGTATGGTGTGTGCTCACATTGCTTGAAAACACTGTCTTGTGTGTTTCCTGTAGTCTGCACAGAGGACAAAACTCAGGCATAAGGGTTTGTAAGTAGTGGCACACAGTACTGTATGGTACACAGGTAATGCTCATCTGTGTTGGCATACAGTGGTACATTGTATGTTTGTCTGATGTGTGTGTAATTATGCCTGTACCATGGCTGCAATCATATGTGTTTTACAGGGTATACGTGTGTATCCAGCAACATATGTACTCTGTTACAGCAGTATGCCACCTATAGTAACAACTGTACACATATGTTAGGCAAGGCTATGGAATCAATGACTAGGGTGGTTGACTGGTACCACTGTAACTGTACTTTACATTCATTGCAATGGATGAGATCTCTGTTTGTGCATTGGCGTGATATATACCCCTGTGTCAAGGTTGTGCATTGTGTCACAAACAGTGTGCCGGGTACTGTTGTATAGTGGTATGATATATAGAGTGTGCCAGGCACTGTTAGTCAGTTGTGTCCTGAGAACCAATAAGTGGTATTGAATGTGTGTAACCTCTGACAGACAAATGGATGGTATATATGTCAGTAAAGTGATATCTTTGGTTAAAGGTTTAAAGTGTGCCACAGGACACGCTCACACATATTGTTCATATCTTTTTCAGCCAGATGGCCCACCAATGCAACCCGTCATACACAGCAGCAGAGGAAGATGTGATTGTGCAAAGCCTGGTGCAGCAGTACACAATGCTGTTTTCCCGAAGCAGCCATCACCAGCAGAGCAGACTGCACTGTGGCAGGATCTTGTTTGTCGGGTAAATGACATAGGCATGCATAACCGGACATCCCCCACTCTGGAATTATAGATAAGCTCACTAAACTAGGTATAAATCCTTATGTCACAAGATGGGTTGCCAACTGGCTCATGGACAGAACCCACACTGTGAAAGTAGCGGATTCCAAATCCAACATCAGACCAGTGACAAGTGGAGTACCACAGGGTTCAGTCCTGGGTCCTCTCCTGTCTGGTATCTACTTCTCTGAAGTGCAGGCCAACACAGAAGGTCTTTGGCTAACAAAGTGTGCAGATGACTGCAAACTAGGAGCCATAATCGAAACTCCTAACGATGTGGACAAACTACAAAAGGGCCTCACTGAGACAGATACCTGGTGTCAAAGCCATGACCTGAATCTCAATGCCAAAAAGTGTATTGTCATCCCCTTTGGTAAAAACTTTGTACACATGAACTACCACATAGCTGGTAGTCTACGTAATGCTGAAAATGTGATAAGAGACCTTGGGACACAAGTGGACAGTAGTCTCTCCTTTGATAATCACATTGCCACAGTGGTCAGGAAATCCTTCTACGTGGCTCATCTCATCACCAAAGGATTCTCATCCAAAAAAAAAGAGGTCATTGTTCCCCTCTACTCATCACTCATTAGACCCATTATAGAGTACAACGCACCTTTTGGTATGTACCTCACAAGACATCTACAACAACTGGAAAGACCACAGAAATACCTCACAAAGAGGATTACTGGCCTCAAACAGATGCCCTATGCAGACCGTCTCAAAAACCACAGCTTTTACTCCATCGCATATCGCCTACTCAGGGGCGATCTCTGCCTAACATACAAAGCTATGTCAAACCCAGAGCTGTTGGACATGCTCCACTTAAAGAAATCCCAATCCCTCCGAGCTTCATGCTGTAGGGACCTAAACCTTGTCACCACAATAAACAGAGCATGCTGGAGGGATAGATTCCTGTCCCAGAGACTTCCCATACTCTGGAACAGACTACCTATCTATGTCAAACAGAGCTCCTCATTAGCACTCTTCAAGAAAATTCTTGATGATTGGATGGGAAATGGGAAATTCACCCCGGGATCACTTCTGTGGCTCTGCTCGACAGGGGCACAGGAAAATAATTTTCTTGGGTGGCGAAAGCCAGGGTACATTTTTTGGCTAGGCTTGTATGGGCCCTAGGGCCAATAGCCTAGTACCTACCTATGAACCTATATGAGCAGGTACTCCATCACAGCAGTGATTTAATTAGACATGTCCGGCGGCGTCCGTCTGATATCCAAAGACAACAGCTTGCCACAGGTGGTGGAGTGGCCATTCATCCCCCCTTCACCAGAGTGGTTGAGCTGCTCCTAAGCGTGGTGGCTCCTGGACAACAGCAGCAACAACCTGTGACCTGTGTTGTCAAGGAGGCTGGAGCCACCCAGCATGTTCACATGGAGCGAGCAGGTAACATGCCCTATCTGTAGACTACAGTTAACTGTATTGTTAGATTATGTCTACGTGAGATGTGTACTGTGTGTTTAGCGGTTGTGCTGCCTAGTGTTGTGCAGTACTGATATTTGGTATATTATCTCTACACCTGTGATGGTTGACTGTTGTTCTACTGTAGTTTAGCATCCCACTGTAGCAATGCCACAGTTGTGGCCACTGACAAACTCTCTCATATTCTCGTAGGTCCCCCTGGTTTGACAGCAGGGCAGATGATCCATGCCGGTGAGTGTGGTATAACTGCAATGCTGGTAATGAAATGTGCATGTCATAGGTGAGGTGTAGGCCATGTACACGTAACACACCTATGCATAATGCATGCCGTGCATGTTTTCTGCAAGACGTTACACAGCTCAGTAATATCAGTAGCTGCCTCAATGACATGCAATACACAGAGCATCAGACACAGTTGTGGCAACACCGTACTGCACATTGGATAGGCATAGTTGCTACAGCTGTACACAACATAACACGTTTATCATACGCAGTACACAAAAACATGGTACATATGGCATTACCACATACCTGCTGTAAGGTCACACTTCAGTATCCCACATGTCATCCACACACACATGATGTACCTCAGGGGTAGATGCCTATCATGGGGCTGTGCAACACTCTTCAACACATAACACAGATGTGTTAGGCAGTGCTCCTCACACACCCATGTACAAAGTGGCTGTATAATTGTGAATGTAGCCACGGCACTGCAGTTCAGGTACAGCATGCTAGGCGGTGGTCTGTCACACATTAGTAGCCATGAGTGACCACAAGATGCATGATGATGATGGCACACGGTACTACACCCCATCCAGTTACAGTGACCACAGTATTACACATAGCAGTCATTGCTTTGCACCTCAATGTTGTGTATATGCAAACATATGCACCTATACACAATATGCATAGCATGTTGTGTGTGTGCTTACATATGCCAGTATACACAATATGCACAGCAGTTGCCATCTGTACAAAGTGTCACATATATGTTCTGGAATGCTATTGGGTATATGGGTCACATGACACACATTGGGTATGTGTGGTGTTTAATGTTGCAGTCGTGTAGCATGCCATGTCATGGCTGGCACCGACATATCTGCAATATGTCCCACACTCACCATCACCACTGTACAAGTGCCATGTTGAGCACTGGGATTCCTTCACATCTACATGCACCACTCATCCTGTGTGTGTACATAGCATGCATGTGCTACATGTGTGCCCACTATTATCTGCTATGGACACAGACACTGTAATCACACATGGTAATCTATGTGTCATACAGATAACACATGCAGCCATGGTATGTATACTTGTGAGTGATGGTGCACAGGACATTGCAAAGTTGATAATACATGCACAGCAATGTTGTGTCCATGTACACATTGTGTTCCAGGGTGTAGCCAATCACTGAACAACTACACACATGCATCAAAGCCATGTATAATGTCATTAAATAGGACCATCTACATTTGCACTGCATGGTCTTGAGTAACACATATTCTGCATGCTGACACGTGTGAGGTGACTGTTTGCCTTGTGATACTGTCACCCACCTTCACCCACTATTGAGTATGTGTTGGATTGCTGGTGTGTGTGCATGTGCTGCAGTGAGGAGTGTATTTGTGTGCATGTGTGCATGTGTTTCATGTGTTCATGTGTTCATGTGTGCATGTGTACATGTGTGCATGTGTTCATGTGTTCATGTGTGCATGTGTGCATGTGTTCATGTATGCATGTGTGCTAACATCATGTACAGATTGTAAAATGTGTTTCCTGTCTTCCTCTCACAGGTGCTGAGTTTGGGGTGGCTGAAAGCAGCAGGGAACCTGAAGTCACTGCCACTAATAGTGGAGATGATGAGACATGTATTCTGGCACAGGAACGTTTGACAGGTTCTGTCGTTGGTCCACCAATCGACAGTACACAGCATTCAACCCCATCTATGCGCACACTCATACTGCCGATACATCCCTCATCACCAATGGCCTTAGCTGAGGGGCAGCATACAGTTGGCATTGACCAGGAGAGTGTGGTACCCATGGCACTTGCATCCCCTCACAGCAGTCATAGCCAGATTCATGGAATGGTACCACATAGGCAGATGTCCAGGGGTTCTCGGGGGAGCACCACTGGTCATATTGTCACTGGAAGACGTGCCCCCAGAGGTATTACAACCTCCAGTATGTTCTGGGCTGTAATGCAGGCACAGACATGTATGGAAAGGTACACCAGACAGGGACTAAGGGCGCAGAGGGCCCATTACACCGCTATCAGTGACAGCATCTGTGACCTTGCTGGTGCCATCCGGAATTACACCGAGGTTATTGATAGACATTGGGGGAGACATTAGATGTCCTCCACAATGTGTCTTCCATGAGCCAGGACCATGCGGCATGGGTAAGACATCGATGCGGACGCATGCCAGCAACAGCAACAGCTGGCAGTCATCGCAGACGGCACACAGATCACAGCTGCTCCTGTAGTGGCAGTACCAGCCCCAGCAATGCTGGGGCTGGCCTGTCTATTGACCATCCTAGTAGATCATGTGCACATGACTCTGGCCAGTCCCAGCAGGGACATGGATCCAGTCATCATACCTCTGCCTCTGATGATAGTACCCAGTCAGGGTTGGTACCCAATACTGCCCGTAGCACCCCTGGCAGGCACAGGTACCGTGTCTGTGCCCAGAGACAGTGATCTGTACAGCCTAGCAGGTACAGTCTGTGGCTGTCACACAACCTCTCGTATATGGCAGCCACATGGTGGAGCTGTGTGCATGCAGACACACACACATTAACCAAACAACTAGGGCTCACGCATACACACACACATTATATCAACATTGGCCCATGCTGTACTGTTGTCCCACACACACACACACACACACACACACACACACACACACACACACACACACACACACACACACACAGACATGTCAATTGGATGGGTCAATGTCGGGCTCTGGCAAACCAACAACACACCCTGTGCAGATGATGACATCTGTGCCACCTCCTCTCATCTGTAACATTGATGCCGGAACAGGCTAACATGGTTCTGATGCACAGGGTGACATTATAGCAGTGTAGTAATATTAGCAAGTTGTCAACAGGAAAGTGTAATGATATCCTTCTAGGTATATCTGAGCAGGCATTATGCATCACAGCTCTGATTGTCAATGTAGCATTGTTTACACCAGTGTTAGGTCTGAGTATGTATTGTCCACCCATGTGCCACTTGGCTGAAGTGTACAGTGTTGCCAGCATGTGTTAGGGAGTGAACAGTACATGTGTGGTGTGTGCATTACAGATTAGCAGGTGTACATCTGTGAACATGGTGGGTGCACACTGTCTGCATGTACGTGCATAGTGGACACATGGGACATGTGACATACCCTGTTGTACACATTGTTAATATCTCATAATCTTTCGATGGCAAGTATGCATTCTACTACAGAAATGTACTAACATGGGTACACATGTGTGTATGACATGGGTTGACACTATGCTGTGGGTGATACTGTTAATACCTTTCAATGATTTGCAGTCTGGTAGTATACACAACCTCAACAGCATGACTATAACCAATCATTAGATGATGTCCTGACAAATGACACACAGCTGTAGGGAACTCAGTAACAGTTGGATCCTTCCGGTACTATACTATAACAGTAACCAGTGGTATTGACCGCCACCCGTTCCTGGGACCACACCTGTTTGGCATATAGCCCTCTTAGGTACATGCAAACACACTAGGGATATGTCCATCCACATCTGGAAATGCATGCATTGGCCTACAATGCATTCCCTGGATGAGACGCATATCCTACACAAGGGTATCATACAGACAGATACCTGTTGTCCAATATATGCTGTATAGCAGTAAGCCGACTATAGCATAGTCATCCATATTTACTATACATACTATCCCGACAGTACCACATAGGTGGTAGCCCTCAGCATGTATGTTGGGTACCAATGTGTACATACAGCCACGTGTTATGTCATCTGTCCCTTGGTATCCACTTATCCATAGGTATTGTGGAGTCCCTCGGTGTGTCACATAAGACATTAGGAGCCTGAATGCATATCCACAGGGCTGTTGTACACCTATAATGACTGTCCATTATTGCCAGTTGTTGTTGTGTATGAACATGTCTGACATATACCCCAGGCATGTACCCTCACTCACAGTACTCTATATTAACTGTCATGGGTGTGTGTGGCACAGATGACCAGATCACTACAGTGGCAGGGCTTGTCACATACATACATATGTAACCTACGATCTGAGAAGCAGCGGCACAATCTGTCAAAGTAAACAAATGTATTCATGTAGTATGCAGGCTTCATACCTATTTACTGACTGAGGTCATATGTACACATATTTATTTGCCACGCAGATACCTGATGTGTGCAATGCACATACTGTTTTAATCATGATATGTCATACCATAGTAAAAGCAAAACCCACACTGCATTGACCAACTGTGTCACACACACACTCAGCAATTGCAGGATTCACACCCCTACCTAACTATGTTATGATACTAGAGAGATACGCATTAATACGGCACGCTATATGCTGTGCTGGGTGGCTTCTCTTCTCCTGCTATTTTTGTAGGATGCTGACATCATCAGACTTTCCAAAGAGGAATGTACCTCTTTTAATGTGTTTTCCCAGTCTCCAAAAAGGGCACTCCTCTCATAGGAAGTCACCCCCCCCACACACACACACTCTGTCAGCGTTTGCAGGATTCAAACTCCTACCTAACTATGTTATGATACTAGAGAGATATGCATTAACATGGCGCACTATACGCTTTACAGGGTGGTTTCTATTCTCCTGCTATATTTGTAGGATGCTGAAATCATCAGACTGGACATGGTAATGTGTGTACACTTTGTTTTATGCAATCCCAGGAATGAGCCATGTGGGTTAGCAGGTGTCAACAGCTTGAACAGGACCCCATAATTCATACCTTGTGTGATCTATCTGTGGACACATTGACATTCCTTCATATGTCAACACATATTTATGCACAGATTGTTGGTTTTGTGGATACGACATGTGTCATGGATGTTGATAAAGGGCTATTCAAAGTCTATGTGGGACATGTGTAGCTCTGTTCAGTGATGTATGTCCTGGGTGTCTACCTTGCAAACAGTCTAGCATGTTTGGGAACCATGATCTGCACATGAACATACCACAGTTGGTAGGGTTGTGTGTTTGTCAGCTTCCAATAGCTCTGTTTATGACTTCAACCATGATGGACTTCATGGCCTTGCAGATCAGACTTCATAGGCTTACTGGACTATAATTCCCATGGTGTGTTGTGCACCAACACTTGTGGGGAGTGCCATATGTTGCTGTAACACATTCAACGGTCCCAGATCCTGTGGAGAGGGTGAGGCTCAACAGACTGTTCAGGTGCAGGGTCTGTTTGTTCTGTAGTTCACCCAAAAATAGCAGAAAACAGATCCCCAGACTCGAGACAGAGGGTGCCAATAATTTCTTTGAAAGTCACAAATTTATTCTCAATTAAAAAAACGTCAGCACACGGAGCTCAGTAAACCAGGTTAAGCGCTTTCATCTGGTACATCCAGATTTTAATTAAGAATAAATTTGTGACTTTCAAAGAAATTATTGGCACCCTTTGTCTCGAGTCTGGGGATCTGTTTTCTGCTATTTTTGGGTTACTAGTCGTGTGCATCAGCTATTTTATTTATCGGTTGTTCTGTAGTTCATGCATGACACATATTGGGAAACAATGTAATCCAATTGCTGCCATGCTTTTGGCTTTGGGGGGAGCTGTTCAGCCATTCTACATGTGATATCTCCTGGTATGATGACTGGGACTATCGTCAGTGGGAGGTGGGTATGTCTATATGGGCCTGTCTGGGATGTCGGCATTGTCAGTCAGGTACAGTTGGCCCTGACTCAGGACATGTATGAGTGTACATTGCTATTCATAACATAGCTGAAGGAGGTGTCATGATTCAGTCTGGAATCCTTCTCAGCTACTCTTTACAAAACACCAACAAACCTGAGCACTAATTCCTGTTATACTCTTTTACACACTTAACACCCTACTGATTCTTTGTGATCAGGCTACAGAGTATCATGAGTCATCATAATATCCTGGCATGTCCAGGGGTTGGTTTCGTGTGTACTCTCCAGTCCAGCTAGTGAATATTGTGGTTTTGACACAATGTCACATCTGCCTCATGTACACAGACAACCCTCTCCTCCTCCCAACAAACTCAGATATATGTGAGAGATGCAACAATATTGACATACAGGAAGCTGAGCTCTCTGGACCCATGACTGGCATAGTCTATCAGGTGGTGAAGGTAACCACACACACCACATATCAGTCTCACATAAACCTATAGCGACAGCAATCAAACCACATTATCACACATAAACATACTCGGAGGCTCTACATAAACTCTGCCTAAGCAGCAGAGACCTCCAAAGCAGACATACAAACAACTGCTAACCCACTACAATACCCACATATCACATAGTTCACAATGTCAGTGTGCCACACAGTCACTGCCCTTCGGGCTAAACAACACACCTAATACGCTTATAATAGGTGACACTTATTGTCAGACACACTGACGTCCCACTCACCAGGCCAAACATGGGAATAGTCACTTTGAGCTGCCTCTCGGGTGCCAGGATCTGCAACATAACACATGCACTCAGGTCACTCCAAAGCAAGTACAGGACTGGCTCCATCATTGTCCATGCTGGTGCATACACCCTCAGATGTTCCTCCCTGGACCACATGACATGATACATAGAGGAACTCTCTGATCATGTAGCCCAGGCCAGTATGACCCTGACCTTGCCTGGCATCTTACACTCACCAAGTATGATGTCACAGTATACCAACAAACTGATCACATTTAACAGTTGGCTAACATATTGGTGTAATTCACAGGGGATACAGTGTCTGTCAGCCTGGGGTGACATGCTTGACATGCCACGTAGCTTCCCTATGGACAGCTTGCACCTGTCACCCTTAGACTTTTGAATACTGGCTGAGGCACTAGCTACCACCATACTGCCTTTTTTAAGTGGGGCTCAAAAGACAAACCCACCTCCATAGACATTACAGAGTACATGACACTGAGGGTGATGCTGCTCAACACCAGATGTATTACCCTCAAATTGCGACCACTCAGGAATCTCCTCAGTATGGACAACAGCGATATCTGTGCACTAACAGACACCTGGTTCAGGCTCCCAAATGCACAACAGCACTACCAGGTTATATTTCATACCATGCTTTCTGACCACAAAACTCGGAATGGCCAACACAAATAGGGGGAGTATCCATATACATCACAGATACACATACCTCTGGGTTGGTAGCACTGCACAAAGCATCACAGACCATACATACACACCTAACATTGTGCAAATCTGCCTTTTGGTTTGTTGCCTGCTACAGACCACCCTCCCAAACTCAGGAACCACACTCTGCTTTCCTGGGAACACTGGACAATATGAAGGTCTCCCCAAACACCATTATATTGGGTGACTTCAAATACCCACACATTAACTGGGGATAGTACTCAGGCCCCAACACCCTCGCCCAACAGTTGATACTATTTGTAAACTCATATGCTATGGCACAACTGGTCAACACACCCACAAGAGGGGACAACATATTGGACATGATCATCACCAACATAGGGACTCTATGTTCCACACCTGAGATATACCCCTCATTGGTAAGGTCAGAACATACATTTATCTCACTGGACATCCATATCCCGTCCCCACACCCATCCTGAGTAATCTTGGTGAACTTCTCAAAAGCAAATGTCACACTTCTCCAAACCAAGGTGTTATCCTTCAGAGACCCTGGGACAGTGGTAAGTATGGCTCAGACTGCTGAATTCTTTACATACACATTCTATGGACACCTAGTGGACTGCATGGATCGTGCTATCCCAAATAACAACTGGACTCACTCCTCCAATAGCAGGGGAACTGTCTGGTAGACCCTGGCCATTAATAAGCTATACAACGAAAGGGGGATGCTACTACATGATAGAGCACAATCCCAGACAGGGAAGGCATCTGTGATCTGTACTAGCAGACAGCTACAATCACTCATGTATTTATGTCAGGCCTGCTTCTAACGGACAATTGCACCAGACACGTAGGACACTCACAAGGCCTTCTTCAGTTAATTCAGGTACCTAGGTGGACCCTCACTGATATGCTGTGAGCTACTGCATACTGACTAAACATACCCTGAACCCACAGACATTGCCAACATCCTGGCAAACAGGTTCAGTGCAGATGTCACCCCATCCCCCCTAAAGAGCTACTGTCCATCCCAACAGAATGTAACCTACCTGACATCACAAATAAACAGGTGAGTGCTGCCCTCCCCACAGCGGACAACACAGCATCAATGGGACCAGACGGTGTCCCGGCCTGTGTCTTACACAGGCTTCATGACAGACGTAACCCTCACATTACATCACTGTTCAATATCAGAGTTACTGCAGGATATGTACCCACAGAATGGCATACAAAGATAGTGGTCCCGCTCCACAGAGTTGCTGCCACAATGGACCACAGACAATATCAGCCTATAAGGCTAACTAGCCTGTTCTGCAAAGCTATGGAGCGTATTGTAATGGGACTCATGCACATAGACATCGGGAACCTACAGGCACTGGGTCCTACACATTTCAGCATTATTGTGGGCAGATCTTGCCTCTTGGACCTGTTCGTATTCTTTAAACAGTTACCAGGTCCATCGGTGTAGGGACGGTTGTCCACACAGCCTGCCTGGACCTTGCACAACCCTTCAACACAATACCCCACTCGGCCATTATGCATAGGCTCACTGGCATCGATATCGACACATATCTCACATGATGGATTGCTACCTGGATCAGGGATAGCACCCACATGCTTAGTATTGCAGGTGCCATGTCTGACTATACAACAGTTACACATGGCATCACACAAGGCTCAGTTCTGGGACCTCTCTTGTTCAGTATATATTTGTGTGACATACAGGCTAACATAGGAGGAATATGGCTGACCATGTTTGCAGATGACTGCAAACTGGGTGCCATAATCAACTCTCCAGCTGGCACATGCATACTCAAATGGGGTCTCACAGAGATAGGATGACTGGTGCCTGAGCCATGGCCTACAGCTAAATGCCATTAGTTGCATAGTCATCCCCTTTGGAAATAACAACATGCCCACGTATTATCGCATAGGTAGTAATCCATTACATACGGTGGTAGTTGTTAGGGGTTTGGGGACATGACTTGTTTGTATTCTCGCCTTTGACAATCACATTGCCAAAGTGGTTAGACAGAACTTCTATATAGCCCACCTTATCCCATATGGTTTCACATGTTGATCAAGTGAGGTCATTGTGCCCCTATACTCATCACGACTATGCCTGGTTACAATGCCACATTTGGGATGTACCTTACCCGACACCTGCAGCAACTGCAATGGCCACAAATGTTCCTCAACAAGCAGATGTAGGGACTCACATGGATGCCCTGCACAGTTCAGATACAGTAACTCCAGCTCTACTCAGTTGCTTACCACCTACTTGGATGTATTGTGTGCTTGTAGTTTAAGGAAGTATCCGACCCAGATTTAATGGACATGCTCCACCTCAGGATATCCGACTCCCTTGGAGCTACACACTCCAGGGACATATACCTCAGCACAGGTGTTAATAGGACATGCTGGAGGGACAGATTCTTATCCCATAGGCTCCACTCACTCCGGATTGTAATCCCGGTTTCGCATGGGCAGAGCCACCCACTGACCACCTACAGGAGACATATTGACAAGTGGATGGGTGATTGTATGTTTACTCATGG
Source organism: Protopterus annectens (assembly GCF_019279795.1). NCBI lineage: Eukaryota > Metazoa > Chordata > Ceratodontiformes > Protopteridae > Protopterus > Protopterus annectens. The sequence goes on along the minus strand of NC_056729.1, from coordinate 636,503,204 downwards.
GATATCTTCTGGGTCCCTGCTAGACAGAGGCACAATACACTAAATGTAAATGGGCTATCTTGTGTGACCTACTATTCACAGGCACAGTGTTCTACTTTGACAAGGTTGCGAAAGCCAAGCACACTCTGGCTAGGCTTGTACATGCCCTAGGGCAGATAGGCTAGTATCAGCCTCTGAACCTATGATAATGTTCAGGATGCACAATGTTTATTGCTGATACTGTTTTCAGGTTTTATCGTCTTTGCTTTCCCACTTTCTATGAACAACTTAAGTATCTGCAGAACATATTTGATTATGACAGGGTTCCACTATATTATATATGAGTCTGTTGTCATATAACTGCATTCACAGGGCAGATTGCTGGATAGTGAGAGGTTCCTGGATTAACACATGCAACTGTCTGATATGTGTGGCCCACTGCTGTACTCCGACATGGCCTAAGTGTGTGAGCATGCCCAGTGTGACCTTTCAGTATGTTGCTGTCTGAGGTCCACTACATTTGTTGATGTATGTGTACATGTCCAATATTAACATTTCTACTGTGTGTGTTGAAAGTCAGGTTCTATTCTTACTGTAGGACTCACCTTTGTGTCATAACTCGACAGGGATTATGTTGTGCCTGCAGGGTTTCCATGGAATACTTTGCATAGACTTATCAACATTTCTTCATACAGGCTGACCACTGCAATACTATCATGGTTTAGTGGTTCAGTACTATGACTATAGTGCACAGTATCCTGGGTTCGAGGCCCATCACTGCTTTATATTTTCATACTGAGCAGACCAGACTGCTTAAGGACCAAGAGAGCAAATATGAGCATGTTGGCTTCTGTTCAGCTATGCCCTACTTAGGTTCATAGGTTCATACTAGGCTATCTGCCCTAAGGCATTTACAAGCCTAGCCAGAGTGTGTTTGGCTTTCACCACCCTCTGAACTGATTTTACTGTGCCCTTTTTAAGGTTAGTTTACTGTGCCTCTGTCTAGTAGTGACACCAAAGTAATCCCTGGGGTAAACCTATGATCTCCCATCCACTCGTCAAGATTCCTCTTGAAGAGAGTCAGTGAGGGGCTCTGCCTAACATGGACTGGGATTCTATTCCAGAGCAAAGGGAGCCTCTGGGTTATGAATCTGTCCCTCTAGCATGTCCAATTTATTTCTGTGCTCAGGTTCAAGCCCCTCGAGCATGTAGGTCTAAGGGATTTGGATTTTCTGAGGTGGAGCATGCTCATTAATTCCGGGTTGGACATGGCTTTATACGTCAGGCATAGATCGCCTCTAAGTAGGTGGTATGCAACTGAGTAGAGCTGGAGTTTCTTTAACCGAGCAGCATATGGCATCTGTTTGAGTCCCATGATCCTCTTTGTGAGGTGCTTTTGGGGTCTTTCTAGTTGCTGCAGGTGTCGGGTAAGGTACATCCCAAATGGGGCATTATATTCAATTATGGGCCTGATGAGGGATAAATAAAGGGGCACAATGACCTCCCTCGATCTAGATGTGAATCCTTTCATGTTAAGGTGGGCTATATAGAAGGTCTTTCTAACCACTTTGGCAATGTAGTTGTCAAAGGGGAAATTACTGTCAACTTGGGTCCCCAGGTCCCTAATTACTTCTTCTGTACTTAATGGATTCCCACCTATGTGGTAATTTGTGGGCACTTTTTTTATTTTTGCCAAAGGGTATGACTATACACTTTTTAGCGTTTAGCTTTAGGCCATGGCTCTGGCATCAGTTATCTGTCTCTATGAGACCCTTTTGGAGGATGCTTGTGTCAGCTGGAGAGTCAATTATGGCACCCAGTTTGCAGTCATCTGCAAACTTGGTCAGCCATAGTCCTCCTGTGTTAGCCTGAACCTCCAAAAACTATATGCCAAACAAGAGAGGTCCCAGGACTGAGCCTTGTGGGATGCCACTTGTAACTGATTTAGAGTCTGACATGGCTCCAGCAATTCTGACTATGTGGGTTCTGTCCTTGAGCCAGTTTGCAACCCATCTTATGACATAGGGGTTTATATTTAAGCTGGAGAGCTTATCTATGATGCCTGAGTGGGGTATTGTGTCGAAGGCTTTTGTGAGGTCCAGGTAGGCTGTGTGGACTACCTTCCCCTCATCAATGGCCTTGGTGACTGCTTCAAAGACATCGACCAGGTTTAAGAGGCAGGATCTGCCCTTAACATGGCCAGATTGGGTAGGATCCAGTGTCTGTAGGTCCCCAGTGTCTTTGTTTATGAGTTCCATGATGATCCTTTCCATAGCTTTGCAGACCAGGCTAGTCAGGCTTATGGGGCGATAGTTTCCAGGGTCCATAGAGGCACCACTTTGTGGAGTGGGACCACTGTTGCTGTACGCCATTCTTTGGGTACATATCCTGTAGTGAGGCTGAGATTGAACAGCAGCTTTATGTGGGGGCTTAGCTCTTCTTGGAGTTCATGTAGGACGCAGCCCGGGACACCGTCTGGTCCCATTGATGCTGTGTTTTTTGCTTTGGAGAGGGCGGCTCTCACCTGAGCATCTGAGATGTCAGGGAGGCAACACTCTGCTGGGATAGATATTTGCTCTTTAGTGGGGGAAGAGGGGGAGACGTTTGCACTGAACCTATCTGCCAGGATGTTAGCAATGTCTGTGGGTTCAGTGTATTTTTTGTCATTGTGGACCAACTCTGAGCATATCTGGGAGTTGCCACCCAGGTTCCTAACATAACTAAAGAAGGCCTTGTGATTATCTTTAGTGTCTTGTGCAATTTTTCTCTCGAAGCTGGCCTTGGATGATTTCATGAGGGATCATCTATAAACCATCTATAAAAGACTCTGAAATAACTCCACCTAGCTATTCGATCATTAGAAAAGACAGGACCCAGAAAAAAGGTGGTGGAGCAGCTCTCTTATATTCTTCTTCCTTGCTAATTACTCCTTACAACAAACCTATTCCTAAATTTAATAACGCCGAACTACTTCTCACTCTCCTACAGGTTAACAAGCACAAACACATATGTCTAGCATCCCTCTATATCCCCCCAGGGGATAATATTTCCACACTTGAAAATATCCTCTCATGGCTCTCTAATAACATCAGCAATGAAACCATAATCCTAGGTGATGTTAACATCAACTGGGCCTCCATCCAGGCTCCAACCAACCCTCTCAATATCAACCTATATAACTTTTCACAGCTAATCAACTCTATAACTCACCCATCAAAAGACCCCTCTTCTGGCACCATTCTTGACTGGATTCTAGTATCACATCCCCACTATTATTCTGATAGTGGTATTCTTCCTGACCCTCTTAGTGATCATATGCCTATCTTCGCCCACCGACTCCCATGCATCTCCTACCACACCCATAACTACATCACTACCCGCAATGACAAGAACTTTAACCCGTCAATCTTCTTACAATCTTTAAGAGCAATTAACTGGAACAATCTAAGAATGCTACCATTAGATGATGCAGTTGCCCACTTTAACCGAACATTCTTAGATATACTTGACTCCCAAGCCCCTCTGAGAACTAAAAGAATAAAAACTAATTCTGCCCCCTGGCTAACCAAAACCACACTATCAACCATGCGCCTTAGAAACAAAGCATGGGGACTCTATCTGAGAAATAAGACCCAAGAACTCCACATTGCTTATAAATACCTACGTAACAAAGTAAAAAAGCTTATAATGTCTGATAGAAAACAACACTTCCATACACTCCAAAACAATAATAAAACTAATCCTCAAAGATTCTGGAAGGGGATCTCTACCCTCCTTAACCCCAGCAAACCACACACCCCAAACCCCGACCCAAATACCTCTGACACAGATTTAGCCACACAGTTCAACTCCTTTTTCATCGAATCTATTAGCAAACTCACCTCCTCCTTCTCATGCTCCACCTCTACATCTAATTCACCCCCACCCTCTACCACAAACATCCCTTCCCTCATTACCTCTTCCCCTACATTCTCATCTACCTACTTTCCCTCTTCCACCTCATCCACTTCTCTAACCCCCACATCACCCTCATCATCCTCACACTCTCTCTCTCCCCTCTCTACTCATTTCTCTTTAAAACCTATACCAACTTCCACTATAAATAAACTCCTTCAGAAACTAAAGCCATGTACTAACGCACCAGATAACATTCCCTCCTACTTCCTAAGTATAGCTGCAGAAGCAATCGCCTATCCTATTAGCATCCTAATCAACCGCTCCATCAATGAATGCACAGTGCCCGAACTCTGGAAGAAAACTTTCATCATCCCCCTGCATAAAGGAGGCAGCAATTGTAATGTCAACAACTTCCGTCCTATTGCCATCCTGTCCCCCATTTCCAAACTTCTAGAAAAATGTATCCAAATCCAACTCTTACCACATCTCCTAGATAATAACCTTCTAACACCCACACAACATGGTTTTAGGCCAAACCATAGCACTATGACCGCCCTCCTTTCCTTCCTTGAGACTGTTAATAGAGCTCGCGACTCAGGCCACATTGTCTCTACCTTACTACTTGACCTCTCTAAGGCCTTCGATACTATATCACACAGCCTGCTCTTAACCAAACTTTCAGAACTTAACCTCTCTCCCTCCACCATAAATTGGTTCTCCAGCTATTTATCTAATAGACACCAAGCCGTTAAATGGAAAAAGGCCACTTCCTCTTTCCTTAATACCCCCACTGGAGTTCCCCAAGGATCAATTCTTGGTCCCCTTCTGTTTAATATATTTATAAATGATTTCCACAAATCCATTCCACTCGCTAACATCATCCAATATGCAGATGATTCTACCATTATCTGCTCTGCCACCTCTTCCTCCCTGCTTCAAAAACTTACTCAAGAAACTTTCGCAATCACAGAACATTGGATGAAAATAAATCACTTAGCCCTCAATGCCTCCAAAACAAAGCTAATGGTTTTTACCCCTTCTAAATCCACTTGCTTCGACACAAACACCTTCTCTATCACAAGCCAAGATAACACACCCTTGGAACTGGTGTCTGAAACCAAGTTACTTGGTGTCCAAATTGACAGTCGGTTCAATTTCAATTCCCATCTACAACTGAATATTAAAAAGACCCACCAAAAACTAGGTATGCTCTACCGGCAGAATCAGTTCCTTACAAGCTCCTCCAAATTCACTCTCGCTTCCTCCTTTCTTATCCCCTCCCTCCTCTATGGAGCTCCATTGTTAACAAATCTGCAGACCTCTCAAAAAAACCAGCTTGCTTCCTGCTATAATAAAATCGCCAAATTCGCTAACAGCCACAGATCATCCACCCATCACTGTTCCTCTCTCCGAAAAATAAACTGGCTTGAACTACCCAACCACCTCACTTATATACAACTGACTTTAGCTCATAAGCTCATTCTCAGCCCCTCTCTTTGTCCCTCCCTGTCTTCAGTCTTTAAAATGCACCTACCCAACAGAATCTTAAGATCTAACAATCAAAACCTACTAGAAGTTCATAAACCATCCCATCCCCCAGGCAAACACCTACTATCCTTTAACCTAGCCCACCTTTGGAACACACTCCCGCCATCCATACGCACCACCTCCAACCAGCACATGTTCAAAAAATCTCTTCATACACATCTAAAATCCCAGTGGGAATGCTCTTGCTCTCACCCCTCTTAAACATAAGACTACCTCACTTTACCTAACTAATTACATGTGCCTACTGAAAAACCACCCTATATTGTAATATATCATGACTATCTAATCATGTTTACCTTCATTGTATTGTATTGTTTTTTGAATGCTTGTAATTTTGTCAACAATGTTCTATATTTACTTTGTATAATTTTTTAGTAGTTATCTTATAAGTACCTAATATTGCTTAATTTTGGAGCTTTTCTCCCCAGGACTCCATTGAAAACGGGTTCTTTTGGCCCAATGGACTATCCTGGTAAACCAACTGCAAATAAATAAATAAAAATAAATAAATCATATTTTTTTGCTAGTACTGATCAGAGATGCATTCCCTTTTAGGGATTTTGCTCTATTATGTAGTAGCATCCTCCTTCTGTTGTACAGCTTATTTATGGCTGGGGTCCACCAGGCAGGATGCCTGCCTTTGGATGATTGGGTCTTGGTTTTGTTTGGGATAGCATGATCCATGCATTCCTGAAGATGTCCAGAGAATGTGTTTATAAAGGATTCTGCAGTTTGAGCCATAGTTTCCACTGGCCCTGGGGCCTTGAAGGATTCCACCTCGGTTTTGAGAAGTGTGACATTAGCTTTTGAGAAGTTTTTCACTGTGGTTTTCTGGGCTGTGGGTGGGATCGGGATGTGGATATCCAGTGAGACTGATTTATGGTCCGATCTTACCAATGAGGGGAATACCACTGGTATGGAGCATAGAGTCCCCATGTTGGTGATGACCAGGTCCTGTATGTTATCCCCTCTTGGGGTGGTGACTAGTTGTTCCATAGCATTTGAGTTTATAAATTCTAGGAACATTTGGGCTAGGGTGTTGGGGCTTGTGTAATGCTCCCAGTCAATGTTTGGGTAGTTGAAGTCACCCAATATAATGGTGTTTGGAGAGACCGTCATATACTTAGACCCAGCTTGTCCAACATTGCTCAATATTAACCAAATTGCTGGACGTTGGCCAATATTACTCAATATTGACCACAGTTGTGCTAGTTGGTGTGTGCGATTTTCTTTACAGATACTACATGGTGGTTAATGTTGTTTAGCACTGCTTTATATTGCTTAACACATGGCAATCATGCCTCAGGTGGTGCTGCAAGGCTGGCTATGTCAGATGCACATTCTACACTCCCTATACATGTTTGGAAGCAGGTAGTGTCAACTTAGGCATCCCTTTTACTATATGTGTGAGGCAGAGAGAGGTATCATTTCCAGAGTTCCTACTGAGCCAGTGTATGTGCTATGCATTGCCTCTTTGCCAAGGCCAAAGCATACTGGGCACACCTCCTTCTCCCTACTGGGGCAGGCTCAGGTTGTTCCTCCTCCGAGTCACGCTCTGCCTGTGATGGCCTTAGCAATGGTGGGGGGCTGTTTGGCCCAGGCCTATGCTGGTCCTGCTGCAGCTGTTTTCGCAGGATCATATTATGTAGCATAGCACATACCATGACAATTTGGGTACATGTAGTTGGTGAGTACTGCAAGGCTCCACCAGATGTGTCCAGGCACCGGAACCGTGACTTGAGCAGCCCAAACACACGCTCGATTACATTTCGTGTTTGTGCATGTGCCTCATTATGGCATTCCTGTTCAGGTGTGTGTGCGTTTCTGATGGGTGTCATCAGCCACGGCTCCAGTGCATAGCCAGCATCCCCCACTAGGTGACCATGTGGGATGTCCCCATTGGCAAATGTCTGGTACAGCTGAGTCAGGTGCCAGATATGGAATCATGGTAGCTTCCAGGGCAGCCAGCACACACATTCAGTATTATGCCCTGGGCATCACACACAACCTGGCAGTTGATGGAGGGGAAGCCCTTGCAGTTGAAGTAGATTCTACCCCACTCACCGGCTGGTGCTTTGATGCATATGTGCGTGCAGTCTATTGCACCCACTACCTCAGGGTATTCCGCTATTTGCTGGAAGACACGCATATTGCTGGCCAATTCCTCACGGGAAGTGGGGAAATATACATGGTCACCGACATGTGCTGACATGGCATCCAGGAACTGGTGCAGTACCCTGGATGCTGATGCCTGTGATATCCCTATCATATCACCAGTTGGTCTCTGGAAGGTACCTGTTGCTAACATTCTTAGGCCAGCACATACCTTGGTTTCCACTGGGATGGGTTCCCCTCTGTTGGTTCTGTGCATGAGGCATGGCCTGCACAGCTCAACAATTTGCTGCAAGAGGTCTCTGTCCACTCTATAGTGCTCCACTATCTCCAGCTCATGTAACCCCTGGTAGGTTACCCTGGGCCTGTACACTTTTCTCCGTCTCCTCAATGTGGGTTGTCCAGCAGCATTTGCATTATCACCACCCTCAGCATGTTGCATATGTCGCCTTATAATAGCAATGGCAGCCCCTAACATTTTTTTGTCTCAGTAAAGCTTTTTCAGTTTTCACTTCTATTATCTTACTGCAGTGTTGCAGTGTCTCTTGAGAGAAACATAATGGACTGTTGTTTGCAGAGTTTTAAGTGCTGGGCTGGGCTGGGGTAGTGTACTGCCTGTGCAATTGATTAATTCTGAACCTGCTAGCTCTGCTAGTACTCCCTGGTAACTTCCTACTATTTGGTGTGCTTCCTTTTCCCTTTCTGTTTCCTCGGGGGGCAGCGCCGCACTGCGCACACAAGCGCAAACACACTCACGCCAGCTCACACGCGTGCACACATGCTTACATGGACTAAAACTTGCTTATTCTTGTTAAAACACACGCACACCGGCGCAACCGGGCTTACAACTGTTTAGACAGCCTTACATATGCTTACTCCGGCTTACACGCGTGCACACATGCTAACACGCGCACACTGTCTTACTCGAGTTTCCTGGCATACATACGTGCGCATGCATGCTCAGCAAGAAACTTTGGTGTTATCCACGGCATACACCTTCAATTTCTTTACTTTACCTAGCCTACTTGTTGACACACCTCTTTCAATGATATGTAAATGTCAGCTGACACATGCCACTCTGCTCCAATGAACTTCACTTCTTTCATACATACCCCCCTCGTGATGTCACCTATCTTCTACTCTGTTACTCCCCTTATCCTACTCCTACACTCCACTGACTGTGCTCATTTGCTATGTAAACTTGCGATTCACTATCCTAACCCTCATTTGCATAGGATTGCCCACTAATGCTTGGTTACATCTCTTAGACTGAGCTTCTCCCCTTAGCAACCTCTACTTGGTGGCCATGTTGTCTTCAGCCTGCCATTCCCTTGCATTGTAAATTCATATCAGCAATAAAATCCACATTTGTGGATCTTAATTATTGATTTTCTGGTTTTTAGGGTGCAGCACATTTGCGCGACGCCGCACTTCAACCCCGGAGATCGGGATGAAAAAAAAAAAGATATTTTATTTTTATTTTTCATCACTTCACATTGCCAATGGCCATATTTTTGGCCATTGGCATGCTTCCTCCTGTAAATGCATCCTTTTTTTGGAGCTGTCACGGCTCTGTTTTGCTATTTGCAGAACCGTACTCAGTTGTCAACTGAGTACATTTCTGCAAATAACTCTATTCCTACTCAGACAGGTTCGGGTTTCCTGGATCGCAAATTTACCTCATTTGCATAGCTTTCGTCTGCAATTGAGGTAATTTGCATATCCAAGCCCTGTCTGTGTAGGACTAGTTTTGAGAGCTCTGTTGCATGTCCCTACCGGCTGTTCCTGGATTGCTTGGCGGACATGTTGGCTGCATGGAGTCTTACTCTACTCTTAGACTCCGTGCAAGCCTTCGTGAATCCAGCCCTCTGTCATTTAAGCCAGTTGACTTATTTGCCTGTATTTTCATTATCCATCTGGCTTCTCTTTGTTCTGTAGAATTTTTGTGGTTTCCTAACCTGTTATTTTTCTCTACTATCTCTATCACAGTGAATTGAAAACTATGTGTAGTGCTTAAAGTGATGACATATTTGGCTATAGCGTTGCTCTCATCTTCTTTGCTGATTGCATATATATGTTCACGTACTCATTCACATAGAGTCCTATTGGTCTTTCCAACATAGAAACATCTGCATGCAGTGCAGGTTGCTATATACACCACATCCCTGCTTTTACAATCAGCATACAGATCGAAACTATGTCTCCATCGTGTGTCAGGATGTATGAAACAATCACTGCCTGACATGTAGTCACATTGGTTACATGACCTGCATGTAAACGTCCCTTTCTTACCTGAGATATTTAATGATGGTTTAACATTTTCATAGCATAACATTCTTTTCAAAGTTTTTGTATTCCTATAGGTATAGCTAGGTATCGATACTACTATTTGCTGAATTTTTGTATCTACTGTAAGAATGTTCCAGTTTTTTTGGAAAATATCTCTGATTCTCATATTATTATTGGTGTAGGGTATAACTATTTTATTAAACTTCTCTCTGTTTTCAGATCTAGTATGGACTACTTCCTCACCATTTCTCCTATGTATAAATGGTTTCCCTATAGTATCCTTCTTCTCATCAACCCCCTGTTGTAACATCACTGTCTCATTTTGTTTATAGCCTCTCTCATGGAACTCACTATGTAACATGTCTATAGTCTTTTTGAAACTATTCTCCATCACTAGTGAGTCTGGATGCTCTCAACATCTGACTCTTCACTATATTCTTATAAATATGTGGGGGATGCATACTGGTGCAATGCAGTAATGTATTTCTCCTGCAGTCTTTCCTGTATAATTGTGTCTCTATATGTTGCCCTTCTTTCAATAGGAATACATCTAAAAATTCTATTTGGTCAGTGGACCATTTCCCAGTAAAGGATGTAGACTGTACAAATCTCTTAGTAGATCTTAAGATATTCACAAGAAATGTCAACTTGAAATTGAATACTGTCATATGTATATATATATATATATATATATATATATATATATATATATATATATATATATATATATATATATATATATATATATATATGTATATATATATATATATATATATATATATATTTATACACATTTTTTAGATTATATGAATTATCATAGCATTTTCTTGTATCGTATGGTATTTTATACATTTCTTGTTTTATATATAATTTCATCATTTTGATGATAAATTGTTGTGAAAAAATTCCTTTTAAAAAAGTTCTCAAAAAGTTTTTGAAATGACCAGCCTGTATACTGATTGGCTAGATGTTAATGAGTTCAGATTTAAAATGTTTGACTTTAGATGTTTTGTTAACAGTCTGAGGAAGCATTTTGAGAAATGTGAAAGTGCTAACTGAACCTGATCGTTTTTATGTTTTTTATGTTTATGCTTTGATTAAACGGTTTGCTTTTATTTGCCGTGGTGTGTCTCAAGAAGATTTTGTTGGACTATTTTGAAAAAGCCAATGCAGAAAACAGGCTCTGTGGAACCTAGTCGGACTTTCCCGGTCAACAAATGAAAAATAAAAATAAATAAAAAATAAAAATAAAATACAGCACCTGCTATATTGTAACACATGATGCTTGTCTACACAAAAGGCAAACTTCTTTATCTTGCTGATACTTTTGCCTGATCGCCCAGAAAAACCACTAAACAGCATGAGAATGAGAAACCTGATTTCAAAGTCATGGAAGTGAGAAATTTTTATTCCATACTTCTTGATCAGCTTCAGATCCAATTCTTCAGCAGCTCAACCGCTTTATCATTCAAGGATGGCCGTCAAAGCAATCTTGTTTAACAGTATATGTGCAGCAGTATTTTCCTTGCAGAGACGAGATTTTGTCTGACAATGGTATCATCATGAATGGTCCAAAAGTGATTGGTTCAAAATCTTTGCAACAAGAGTATATTAAAATCTTGCATTGTGGCCACCCAGGAATTGATTCTACCAAAAGAAGGGTGAGAGATCTAGTATTTTGGCCTTCTTTTTCAAAGATATTGAGAAGGAAATGTCATCTTGTTCTGTTTGAAATAGTACTAAACTACATCAACAAAAAGAACTACTTCATATAAGCCAGATTCCTGAACTACCTTGGTCAATAGTAGCTACAGATACTTTTGAGTGGAATAGTAAACATTACTTGGTGTTAGTAGACTCTTATTTAAATTAGTTCAAGCTTGACATACTTCCTAACATACTGTCCAGTACTGTTATTACAAAGTTGAAGAGACATTTTTCTGCCCATGGTAGTCCGCACAGTCATTTCTGACAATGGTGCAAGTCAGCAGTTTAAAAGATTTGCTGAAACATGGGACTTTGTTCATGTTACTAGCAGTCCTGAATACCCACAATCAAATGGCTTGGCTGAACGTGCACTTCAAAGTGCAAAACAGCTGTTAGAGGAATCCAAATGAGACAATTCTGATGTTTTTTCTAAACTTGCTTAATCTCAGGAACATTCCTCGTGATAATTTACTTGGTTCATCTGCTTGGAGACTTATGTCGAGACAAACCAGATCCACATTACCAATCAGTAAGAATTTGTTGGCTCCATGTGCTAAAAACAACAAAGCAGTAAAACCTCTACTTCTAAAAAAGCGTTTGTCCCAAAAGTCCTACTGCAACAAGACCAGAAAATGTCTGACTCCATTAAAAGAAGTAGATAGTGAGGATGCAGACAGCAAAAGGATTTGATCAGATTGGACTTTAGGCAGAATTGGAAACATTTATTACTGGTGTCCAAGCCAGTGTTACAGCATCTTGCCTGTAATGGAGACTGTAATTCTCAGAGTGAATTGTCCAATGCTCCTGTTTCTGAGAACATGTTATTGTCTGTTCCTGTTCCTGAAAGTATCCCTGAAAATCCTGAAGCAGAACATTCTCCAGTGACTGTCTCTGTTGCTAAACCAGTTCTGATTATTACATTACGAGGTCAGGTCGTATCTCAAGACCTAATCCTAGATACATGGCAACCTGGACATGATTGTTCTTGTTTATATATATCTGTATAATTGGCACACATATTTAACTGTCACTTTTTATAGCATGACAGAATACTCAGAGAGGGAGGATGTAGATCAGTGTGTGTGTGATTTACCTTTAAGAATCATTCCAGTCTATGGACACATGCATATAAGTACTGTGCACGTGCAAGCAAGAGTGCCATTTTGAGTGAGCAGCCAGAGAGAAAGCATGTATGTGTGTAGCAGTCAGTCAGTTAGTTGGTTTGTTTAAGTTTAATATTCCAGTCATCCATCCTGATGTGTTTGTGTATAATAAACTACTTAAACTAACACCTAAGCCTTATGATCTTATTTGAGTACACAAGATGAGTGACACTATCTACCCATTATCCTATATTTTTAGACACTGAACAAGATGTCCACTGTGCTACACATACTCACATTGGTCTTTCTACAGGCTGCTATACCCAGCTGTCCTATTTTTCTTGTGCAGGCTGGACATTAGCTATAGCTGGGCATGGCTATCCTGTGCATGTGAGAAAGTACACTGACTCAATTACACTTTCTTGTCTTAGTAGTGACACCTATCTCATTAACCATGAGCACTATAATAGTGCAGCCTATCACTGTTTTTCCTACCCCTGTTGTGGTTTTCTTTTCTCATATAGTTGTTTGCTCAGTATGTAGGTACCAGCTGCTACTGCCTAATAAATGTCTGATTAGCTCCACAATACTTCACACAGTGACCTTAAATTTTAGTACTGCTCAGGCACTGAGTGCCTGCCCATATATCCAAGCCATAATGTATGCAACACCCTCAGATAACTGTTGCAACAGCTGATCTGAGGGTCACCTTGAAGAAACAGCAAAAGGCAAATGGGGTCAGAATGATACAGAAAGGCATATTTTTCTGTGAGTACAGTTTTTCGAGAATTTCATATTAATCATCTCATAGCTTACCGAAGCCAGACTATGCCTCTAACATAGATTTTGACTTGTTTAGAGATAACATTGCAAATGTAAAGATTTTATAGCTGGATGTGGCCGCCTGCTGCAACGATTAAATACTTGTGTAGGGGCAATATTTGGAAAGTTTTATGCATTTTCTAGAAGTGACTTGCACTGGGACAGCACCATGAGGCTATAAATACAAAATGGAATTTTCTGACTTCATTGCTGATGGTGCCAAACTATATTTGAAAGATGATTATGTATTATGATCTGCAGGTCACTAGAGAATTAAGAGTGTGCACTAGCAGTAGTTAAAACAAAACATTCTCATTATTTTTAATACAAACTTGAGGGCCAAAAGAATAGGCAAGTGACTGGGTGTAGTGTGCAGTCTGATATATAAGCATGACATAATCAGAGAATCACTTTCAGAATATATAAGTTGCAGAAGAAAATATATTTTAAAAGGTTGTAATTATGGATTCATGGAATTTAACAGGGAACATTATGTGTTTGGGGTTGTTGGAGAGGATATGGAAGAGAGAAATCTTATTGGTTATATGATGTTGATTGGAAGAAGAGAGTTATTGTCTTGGCAATTAGAAATGATATTCACATAAATCATAGAAGCCAGTATGTCATATATGGCTGACATCCTTTCTGAGCAGTCATTTAGAATTGCAGTGTCATTTTTCACAGATAAGGAAATGGTACAGTATCTATCTTTATTTTCACATCATGCTTTAGTAAAGTTTAAGTTTTTATGATGGAGTTTATACAGTCACAGGTTCATAGGCAATTGCTAAGCAATCAGTCTGCAGACCATTACAAGTCTAGTCAGGTTTACTATCATTTTACTGAATCACACTCGTCCGAGTCCAATTTGGATGGCGCAGTGGTGCAGCAATAGTGATGTTGCTTATCAGCAAGAGGTTCTCTGATTCGATGCTTACCTGGAGTGCCTTCTGTGCAGAGTCTGTATGTCCTTCCTGTGTTCATGTGGGTTTGCTCCAGTTTCTTCCCACATTACAAAGACATGCATCTGGAGTGTTTCTCCCCAGGCCTCTGCTGAAAATTGTCTTTGTTCCAAGTTGTACTTTCCTGGTAAACAAATGTTAAGTAAATAGACTGAAGTCTGAAAACTGAACAATGAAAATGCCGAACACTGATAATTCCAACTGACAAATCTCATCCCATTCTTGACACATGTTATAGAACTATAGGTTGTATAAAAAGATTTATAAAGTCTAGGAAATCAAAAATGATGATGTCATTGTTTGCTAGTTATATTAGATTCAAACTTGAGTATGCAATAACAATATGGAAACCCTATAAGAAAACAAGCATGAGTAAACTTGAAAGAGTACAGCGGAAATATATCAAGGCATCCATGGATGTGAAAATTTAAGTTATTATGAAAGACTAAAATATCTGGACTTGTACAGTGTTTCTTACAGATATCTAAGAGGAGATCTTATTCAAGTATATAGGGCATTTAGAGACAACTACCTGTGGGAATGTTTGGGGTTATCAAAGAGTACTAGAGAATCATCATACAACTATGTAGAAGATTCTATAGGAATGAGAAGTGTACTAACTGGTTCTCTGACAGAATAGCTGATGCTTGGAACAGACTAACAAATTACATTAAAGCAAGTACTAGTTTAGATATTTTTAAGAACAGCCTAGACACTTATTATGGGAACAAGTGTTTTTTGTGTATTGGTATGACAGAAAGCCATTAATACCCATGCTTGAAATATTTCTATGTATGTATTTATGTTAAATCTTGTTCCTAGAGCCAGAGTGGTAGGGAATTTCAAATTCAGTATTTATTTCGGGTATACCAGAATTCAGCATTATGACTTTTTGCAGAACTGAGTTGATGATACGATGACTCAACTGATTGTGATTCAGTAAAATGACAGTAAACAGTCTAGCCATCATCAATTATCATCAACTCCTTTCTCCACATTATCTACTTGGGTTGGGGTGGGGTGCTGCATTAACTTGCAATCCCTCTTGATTCAGTGCCAGTCTTCTACCTTCAACAGTTATGCCTGGCTATCACAAGTCTTTTTTCACTCATTTTATCCCTTTGCTGGACATCCTTGTTTCCTCTTGCCTTCTTCCTGTCTGCCCCAAATCTTCTTTACCAGATTGTCTTCTGCTTTCCAGCACGTGCCAGAACCACTACAATCTATTCTGTTTTATCTTCTCTGCAACTGGAGCTACTTTGGCTTCTGCTCTGATGTCCTCATTTCATCAACTGTCCGACACTGTGCAGCCATACAGTACTACTGGCTGCACCACTGTTTTGTATGCCTTACTTTTCAACTTCTTTGGTATTCAGTCATATATTACCCCTGACACTCTATGTCAATTGGCTGCTGCCCATATGATTCTAGCTTTGATCTCCTTATTCAGATCTCACTTCACCTCAACTGACCCTCCCAGATTCTTGAAGATGTTAACCTGTTCCACTATGTTCCCTTCTACTTCAGTATTCAGCTTCTTCTGATTTCCTCCATTTGCTGCCATTATGGTTGTCTTATATGTGCTTAGTTTCATCCCATGTACCTTCAGTTTTGCATTCGGTTCTCCTGTCATGGGTTGATATTCTTCTCCATAAAATTCCTGGTCTTCAGCCTAGTCTCTGTTAACCTGAGGGCCTTCTCTGAGCACTGCTTGCAGCTGAATGTTCAACTAATGGTTTATACTGTGGGACAACTGTTTCACTGGCACTGACTTTGCAATTGCTGATTACTTCTCACTAGAACAAAGTCTACCTGAATTTCATGCTGGCTACTCTTGTATGTGATCATGAGACTGTCTGTCTTGTTGAACCAGTTACTGGCCACCATAAAGCCATTTACCTGACAGAAGTCTAGAATGGCCTCCATCCATCCATCCATCCCCATCCCCTTTTTCCATGGGGTTGGGATGTCACTTCAACAGTGACAATCATCTAGAGCCAAGGTTCACACTGCTGGTTGGCTCCTTCGCAAGCAAACTCACAATTTACAGTGTCCAATCTACTTACTGTATGTCTTTCTAAATGTTGGAAGAAACTGGAGCTGCCAGAGGAAACCCATGCAAACACAGGGAGAATATGCAGGCTCTGCACAGAAGGCACCCAAGTGCTGAGAATCAAACCAGATAAACTCTTGCTGTGAGGCAGCAGCACTATCCACTGCTAGCATTTCCACCTATAAGGTATTTTTCAGGGCTACCAGTAAATCAGAATGTTAGTTTAGTAGTCCAGAAAGCACTCCACTAACTCTGGTATTCTGTTTCCCTGTGCAAACTGAATGCTGGAGTTTGTAAAAATGCAGACTTGCATGAGCTTCTTAATTGAAAAGCATCAATAACATGATGCTGGATCTTCCTAAAAAAGAGAAAAAAAAGTAAACTAAAGCATCCCACCTCATAACAACATATGCGGTGATGTCATAAAATGGATGGGAAAGTGGGTGGGGTGGACAGGGAAATGGGCAGAGAGAGGCAGAGTTGTGGGTTGTGCAAGGTGTGTGGATTTTGGTCCGTTTTTTACCACATAGACAGGTGGCAACCATATCCACTGTGCCACTGTGCCACCCCCTACCTTATGTCCCTTATTTCCATACCTGGCTTGGCTTGATATCTGTTCTATAGTCCTCGCACATGCTGTTTTGAGGGGCTGCCATTCTTCTTCAGCTCCTTCTTTATATATTTTGCACCACCCATGTGGACCCAGGCAGTCCTAATGTACTGTTATGTCTGTCTCAATATGTATATTCAGGTCCCCACTATCAGCACCAACTCATGTCCCACTTTGTCTAGTAGGCCCTGCAACTACTGCCTGAATGCACTCTTTTCCTCACCATCATGACCCTGCTGTGGGGTATAGGTTAAGATTATGAATAGTACCCCATCCTTAAATTGCAGTCTGACTGAAATTAGTCTGTCACTAGTTCTAAAGACATCCTTCACTGTCTTCTTAAGCCTCTCCCTCACTACAATTCCTCCACCATTTCTAGTCTGTACTCCCACTGAGTAGTAGATCCTAAACAAAGTGGTTTTGCTGCAATGCCTTTCCATTTTGTCCTCTGGATACAGAGGATGTCCAGCCTCCTCTTTAGCAACATGTCATCCACTTCCAAGCTTCACCTTGCCAGTGAATCTATATAGAGTATAGCAAACCTTACTTCATATTTGACAGGATGATTGGTGTTATGCTCATCGTTCACTTAACAGCGCTATCCCCAGCCTGGACAACTGGACAACAGGCCAGTAGCGTATTGACCCAGGGCTGCTGGGCTTCATGACAGGCACACTTGCCATTAGTGTTACATAGACCACTTCCACTGTTAACATGGGTCTGTGGGAGTAGGTTGGGATTTTTGCAAACATTCACTTAGACCAATGTTTTACACTGAGTGGCTAGCCCTGACATGGCACACAGTCAGTGATCTGTGTTTTACAACATAGTTGATGAACAAAGTGATCGGTCTGTACATTTCTTCTATTGAGAGGCATCATCTAGTGTCTGTTCTTCTGCTGCCTGTAACTCCATTCTTGGATGAATTTGAGGTGGAAACACTCAGCATTTTTTGAGTTAGGAGAACCACACAAAGTCACATGGAGAAGATGCAATCATCAAACAAGCACTGGCTGCAGGTCAGGCTTGAACCTTCTGCATGCACCATACCTATTACCCACAGAGCACAATCATAAAGTTTCCCTTACAAACAAACACATTCAAAAACTGAGAAAACTAATAACCTAATGCATATCAAAACTAGCCCTAAGTGGAGACATCCACCACAACCCTGGCCCTATCATCTCCAACCCCAGTCCTCATAATCAGACTAGAAACCACAACTTCTCCCATATTACAGCCAATAGAAAGCCAAGTGACTTCCTTCTACTAAGCCTAAATATTAGAAGTATATCCAGCAAAGTCCATGAACTTCATGCCACCATAGACTTGTGCTCCCCAGATATAGTCATCCTGACAGAAACCTGGCTAAAACCTCACATTACCAGTGAGCAAATACTCCATACAGTTTCCGGTATACTAAGAGTAGACCGGCTAAACAAGAGAGGAGGCGGTGTAGCTATAATATTTAAACAGCATCTAAACATCCAGATCTTAAAATCATCAGCTCCACAAACAGGCAATGAAGAAATAATATATGCCAACCTCAAAATAAACCAAAACAAAACCATCAACATAATTGGATGCTACTTCCCACCTGGCCAAAGCATCCCTCCACTGGAAAACCTCCTCAGCTGGTCTACCCGCCATCTCCCCCAAGAAACTATCATTTTAGGTGATTTCAATATTGACTGGCAATCCTGTTCTGGCAACCATCCAACCCATCATGTAAACCTTCATGGCTTCACCCAACTAGTCCAGTTGCCAACCAGGATAAATAAAAACTCCAGCAAGCACACTATCCTGGATTGGATACTAGTCAGTAAGAGCCCCCAGTCATATATAACAGGCTGCTTATCAGATAGCCTCAGTGATCACTCCCCAACATTCCTACTCAAAAAATACCTATACCAAGCTAAACCTGTCATCTACCGTCAAATACATAAAAAACTAAACTTTAACCCACTCACATTCATCTCATCCCTCAAAGAATGTAACTGGCATCCTCTAAAGTACCCCAGTCTTGATGATGCAGTTGAATTATTTAATACTACCTTCCTGAGCATCCTTAATTACCATGCCCCCATAAGACTTTCCAGAACCAAAGCACAACCCTCCCCATGGCTACAGAAAACCACTAAGTCAGAAATGAAAAACAGGGATAATGCCTGGGAGCACTGGCACAAAACCAAAACCCCCTCAACTAGACAGAAATTCCTAGAACTACGCAATAGAGTCAAAAAGCTAATAAAACAGGACAAATTCCAATACTACCAGTCTGCCCTAGACTCCTCCCAACACAGCCCCAAACAATTCTGGTCCTCAATAAAATTCATCCTCCACCCAGGTAAAGTCAGAACCCCTCCTCCTAACATCCCTCACTCCTCAGAAAATATTGCTACCTCATTCAACACACACTTCACACAAACCATACTATCACTAGCTAAACAACACAACCCCTCCCCTCCAACCCACACCTTCAACTAGTAGTCTCCCCACTGCCTTCTCTTTTTCTCCTGTACCTACCTCCAACATAAAAAAACTCTTAACTAAACTTAAGCCCACCAAATTAGCAGCAGACAACCTCCCAAGTGAATACCTACAAATCGCAGCTGATGCTCTGGCCTACCCAGTATCCATCTTGATTAACCGATCTCCGTCAGAAAGTTACGTTCCCAAAGGCGGACCCTCCACAGAACTATCCAGTTACTGCCCCATAGCTATTCTCTCTCCACTCTCCAAAATATTAGAGAGATGCATATAATCTCAGGTCTCAAACTACCTCCTTACTAACAACCTCCTTTCCAGTACTCAGCATGGTTTCCGTCCAAACCATAGCACCACCACTGCCTTACTCTCCTTTACTAACACTATCCTTCAGCATAAAAACAATGGCTATCTCTCCTCTGCTACTTTCCTAGACCTATCTAAAGCATTTGACATGGTCCCACACAAACAACTTATCTCTGTCCTCAATAACCTATCCTTCTCTCAATCAGTCACCAACTGGTTTCAGAGTTACCTGTCTGACTGCCAACAATCCATTGTATGGCAGAATGACATATCTCCCCATCTACCTGTCTCCATAGGGGTTCCCCAAGGATCCATCCTTGGACCCCTACTCTTCTCTGTTTTCACCAATAATCTAGCCTCTGCCACTAAACATGGCACACTCATACAATACGCAGATGACTCAACCATCATCTGCTCAGCCCAGTCCCTACCCAAACTGCAAAAAGTCTCACAGGAAGCCTTTTCCTCTGTTGAAACTTGGTTATCTGATGCCCAATTAATACTCATCCCAAACAAAACTAAACTACTCATCTTCCAACCCACCAAACATACTCAAAACAACTCTCAGTTTAACATCACAGCAAAAGACAACACCACTGTATACCCAACTGAACACACCAAATTGCTAGGAGTGGAAAGAGACAATAAACTAAAATTTGACATTCACATATCCATGACCATAAAAACGTCCACAAAAAACTAGGAGCGTTATACAGAAATAAGCAACTTATCACCAAAGCAGCAAAGATTTCAATAGCAAATTCGCACCTTATCTCCACCCTACTTTATGCCTCTCCAATCTATACCAACCTAAGGCAATGCAATCTAAACAAGCTAGAGAGATGCTACAACAAAATCGCCAAATTCACCACAGGGGCATCCTACCATAGTCACCACTGTCTCTCACTTGCTGAACTGGGCTGGCTTGAACTCCCTCACCTCCATCAATGGTATCAACTCTCACTTCCCACAAACTAGTAAACCATCCACTAAATGTCCCATCCCTCCAGAAACTACTCCAACCCTATCGCACCACCAGACCACTAAGATCCAGCAACAAAAATCACTTGCAGATCACTAAAGCCAATAACTCTGCTGGTGAAGCACTATTCTCTTGCACCGTAGCCAAATTATGGAACTCCCTCCCACCCACCCACAATTACCTCCGTACCATCATGCACCCACTTCAAAACTTTACTAAAAGCGCACATAAAAACATGCTGGCTATGCCCTTGCAACTCCCAGTCTAAAATCACCCACTCCATCCAACCACTACCTTTCTTTCCACTCCACTAACTGCCTTGATTATAGCAAGCTCAGATGCTCATAAGCCTAGTACTTATTATACAGCAGGAACTTCTTATTGTAACATTTATTAATGTCTGTTATGTACTTCATAGATAAAGATTCTAGTTGTCTACGGATGTACTATGTTCTTCATCTGTAAATATGTTGTAAGTAATTGTTATGTTATATTGTTAATCGCTATGTAATCCAATGTAACTACTGTCTGTTTATTTTAACTGTGGAGCTTTTCTCCCTGGGCCTCTGCTGAAAATGGACCTACATCCAGTCAGACACTCCCGGTCAACAAATGTAAATAAATAAATAAATGAGATGTGAAGACCTTAACCATTGTTCCAGTTGTGTGCCAATAGCCAAAAATTCAAAATGTACCCTTCCAGCTTCAAGAAGGGTAACACAAGATGGACCTGGGGAGAATTTGAAGCATTTTTCCAGAAGCTAACCTATGACAACAGCAACAATTAAAATACCCCCCCCCCAAAACTGAAAAAAAATATTTCATTCTATATTGATAGTTTATGCACTATTAACATATAATTAATGTGTTTTTAGTATATTTTATTATACTCCAAAATTGCCATCAGGGGGACTGTTATACTGATATGATTTTGTTTTTTAGTGTTTTTATCCTCTTCCCAAAAAGCCAGACTGCGGTGGTGGTGCTGCGGCAGCGTTGTCGCCTCACAGTTAGACGTTGCCCGTTTGATTCTCAGTTAGAGCGTCTTCTGTGTGGTGACATGCGTGAATGGGCATTCCTTCATTGAAGGTTATGCTTTAGGCCCGGCAAGCCAACACGTAAAACTCTACTGCCACTCATTAGTGGACCGGAGTTCCGCTGTGGCGACCCCTAACCAGGAAAAGCTGAAAGACACAAGAATCCTCTTCCCAAAAAGCCGTTTACATCTTTGAAATATGATACAGCCTGGACATGATAAATAAGGGTTTTCTCAATTTAATTGCAACAACATTGCTGTGAGTAACCAGAGTCATACATGGTTTATAAAAGCACTGTCAGTAAATCTTTTCAAAGAATTACTCCCATCTGTATTTACTGTAAGTATTTTTATTATCTTTAATATAGAAGAGGTAAAACAGTAGGGTTTAGTTAAATGCTCCCTGCTGAAGTTCTAAAAAAACAAAACACTGTTCACAGCTGAAGTTATTGAAGTTACAGATTTTTACGCACTCCATCCCTCACACTTCTGCTAGATTTGAAAGTTGTCAAGTCTTTTTACTCATCAGTGACATCAGGATTAACACCAAAGAGATAATAAGACCTATGACAGCTGCCTCTAATTCTTGATATTGTCCTTAATTCTGGGGTTATATGGATAAAATCAACACTTCACTTGTCAAATGAGATTATTTACTAGTTTGTAAATGTAATGTTGCTATAGAACTCTTCATTTGTTTCATATAGATATTCTTTCAATAGTCATTTGGAAAGAATTTCACTTTAGCTTTTAATAGGAATTTATTGATCTCAACAAGACACGGGTTGTAAAAATGTGGGTTGTTTTCAACAGTGACAACTACAGAATCCATGCTATTTAGCCTCTGCTATGCAAACTTAAAATTGTTTCTGAAATAACATTAGAGTTGTTGTATCTGTCTATCTATCTATCTATCTATCTATCTATCTATCTATCTATCTATCTATCTATCTATTTCTGCAACCCCAGGTCATGCCTGGAATGGTCAGCAAAGATCAGCACAATACAGCTGAAAAACGAACAATTAAATACCATCAGATACTATGTGGAGGGTGGCACAGTGGTGTAGCTGTTAGTGTTGTTGCCTCACAGCAAGAGGTTTTCCGGTTTGATTCTCAGCTGGACTGCCTTCTGTGCAGAGTTTGTGTGTCCTCCCTGCATTTGCTTGCGTTTCTGATGGGGGCTCCAGATTTCCTCCCACATTCCAAAGACATGCAGTAGGTGGATTGGACACACTATATTGGCCATAGGTGTGAGTGCGTGCATACGAATGTTTGTGGTGCACACTCTGAGGAGGGTTGGGCCTTGGGCTAGGAAGCTGAGCCTGTAAAACCCATAACTGCTACAGAAACAACCAGCACTGAAAGGTGCTCATTGCCAGATGTGCGTAAACAAGAATGAGAGAGAAAAGAGAGGTAGATACTGTGTGGATGATCAAAGAATAACCTAAAATCTCCTTTTTTCCCAACTATGTTTTAAATTAGTTTTTTTTTCACATAATAATATGCCTACAATTACATCATTGCCTCTGTGTTTGAACTTCTTATTTTAAAACCCTGTTTATTCCTTATATGTTATTGATACACAATGAATTTGAGAACCCGTTTATGAAGACAGATAGCTGCACTTTTCATTATGACATAACTGTACTCTGCTTTGTGCTATGGAGAGGTGACCAGTTAATATTTGTTCTACTTACTTTTCCACATAGTGTTTGACATCGTGACATTTTGAAGTACTGCAAACAATAATCTTTTAGTATGAAAAAAGGAATGAAATTATATTAAACAGGCATAGGATTGCCAAGCATATGGACCCCAGTGAAAATGTATCCATTTCAATGTCATAGTTGGATGTGTTTTAAAAAGATGACATCAACACACTTCACCTTAGAAAGTTTTTTAATTAGTATTTAGTTCTAGCCATCCATATATGGTTTAAAAAATAAAATGGAACAAATAATGTACAGCAAGAACAGACAATTCAAATATCTACTACACATATATATGTATGCCTCCCACCCTGTACAGTGTTGTACCATATAACAAGCCCAATTCCAAAAGACTTGCTCTCAGTGTAAGTGACGACTTACACTGAAAGCAGGCCGAGAGCAGGCCTTTTGGAAACTGACTCCCAGTGTAAGCCTGTTTACAGATACGCCTTACACTGAAGTAGGTCACTTACACTGAGAGCAAGTCTTTCAGAATCAGGGCAGACTTACACTGAGAACAACTGTTTTGGAATCAAGTTCAACGCTTCAAGCCTGTAAAAAGGGTTTGATATTTACTGACCTATACAGCTTTCTGCACTCATTCATCTCTGTGTGATGCCCTGAATCAACTCCTAGAATGTTAACTAGGCCCATGGAAGGACTATTAAACTCTAGAATTCCATGTGGAGAAAAATGAACAAAGAAAAAGAAGTTATTTGCTCACCATAACGTTCCATGTTTGTTGTCCAGTATCTTGCCTTCAGTCTTGCTACCTTGGGTTTGGAACCGAAACCTCGACTCTGACTCAGCCTATACTAAAGCTCGAGAGCTTCTACTGGCTTGAGGATGAATACCTATCCCATAGTGCTTAGCGGCTATTCCCCAGATCTCATTTGAGAAGGAAGGTTCCCATGATATGTACAATATCCAAAAGGATAATATCTGAAAAAACATATTGTTAAAAAAATTAACAAGAAAGGGCAAAAAGGGAATCAGACCTTATCTGCCAATTTCTGAGAAAAAAATTCCTCTAGATACTCCTGGAGGGGGGTGGCTGGAAGGGACGCAAGACTGAAGGCGAGATACTGGACAACAAACATGGAACGTTATGGTGAGTACATAACTTCTTTATGTTATGTTGTCCCATCTCGCCTTCAGTCTTGCTACCTTGGGACAGAGTCCCCAGCACCTTTTTCTTGGGTGGTTCAAGAGAATAAACTACTCAGGACACTGGAACCAAAGCATGCCCTGCTCCAGAAGGCCACATCTACTTTGTAATGAGTAATAAAAGTATGAGGGTTAACCCATGTAGTATCAGCACAAATTGAATCCAGTGGAAGTCTGAACTGAAAGGCAATGGAGGTGGATACTGCTCTAGTTGAATGCCCTTTGATTTTCCCTGGTAGTTCCTTGTTGTGGGAATCATAGACAAATGTGATGGTTTCAGCAAGCCATTTGAACAAAGTCACTTTTAAGACTGCCAAACCTTTTTTATTTTCTGAATAGGAAACAAACAATTGGTTTGACTTCCTAAATTCTTTGGTCCTGTGCAAGTAAAAATGTAACTGTGCACATCCAGTTGATGAAGATTATACTCTGCCCTGTTGCCGTAGTTTGGAAAAAACACTGGTAATTCTATTCTTTGGTTTAAATTGGCTTGAGAACAAACTTTCGGTAAAAAGGAAGGATTTGTTCTGAGGGAAACTCTATCTTTATGGAAGATCAAATAAGGTGGACAGATAGACAAGGCTTGTAACTCTGACACTCTCCTGGCTGAAGTAATTGCTGTCAGAAAGAGTGTTTTCCAAGATAAAAATTTTAATGAACAAGAT
Organism: Protopterus annectens; assembly: GCF_019279795.1. Taxonomy (NCBI): domain Eukaryota; kingdom Metazoa; phylum Chordata; order Ceratodontiformes; family Protopteridae; genus Protopterus; species Protopterus annectens. The sequence goes on along the minus strand of NC_056729.1, from coordinate 636,477,768 downwards.
GATGCTGGTTCAAAAGGGGCAGAATCAAAGATGACAGTTGAGGTCCCAAGGAGGAGGAGGTTCTCTTATGGGAGATCTTAACAGAAAAGTACCTTTTAGGAAGGCTTTGCATAGTCTATGAGACATTAGACTAGATCCTGATTCTCCCACATGATAATTAGAAATAGCAGCTATTTGAACTCAGCTAGTGGCTGCCTCTGATCCTTGATTAAAGGTTTCTGTTAGAAATTCCTGGATTAGAGGTATAGATGCTGTAAAAGGGTCTATATGTTTTTTTTCAGCCCAACAAGAGAACCTCTTCCGATTGGTTGCATAGAGATTCCTATTTGTCTGCTTGTGCGAAGAGAATAGAATGTGACAAACTGCAGGGGACAATTCCGGAAGCCTGGCTAAGAGCGGAAGTGGACCAGCCAAGCTGTCAGTTTGAGGGTGTGGAGTGCAAGATGGAGTGTTCCTGACTGATGCATCAGAAGATCCGGCACTGGGTCCAGGATCCATGGGTCCTCCTGAAGGTAGGGCCAAAGGAAGGGGAACCAAATCAGATGAGGCCAGTATGGCAAAATGAGAATTAACCTGCTACTCAACAACTTTGCTTTCTGTATGACCTTTGGAATCAAGGGAAATGGTGGAAGAACATAAAGAAGACCCAAGGGCCAATCGTGCACTTGTGCATCCCTCGGTGACTCTCCCGGAGGGGAAATTAGGGCAAAGTAGTTGCTGCATTTGGAATTGAAGGAAGTGGCAAATAGGTCACAGCAAGGCTGACCCCATTTGCAAAAAATTTGGTTCGCAACTTCCAGATTGAGGGACCACTCGTGAGGCATGAGAATCGCTCTGCTTAACCTGTCTGCTATAACAATGGATTTCCCTGGGATATGCATTGCTGTCAGAAAGCGTTGAGAAGATATCGTCCATTGCCATACTCTCTGGACCTCTCGACATAGACGGTAGGATCTTGTTCCCCCCATTTGTTGATGTACCAAACCACCGACATATTGTCTGTCTGAATTACAATAGTCCCCTTGGGAAGAGAGTCCTGAAGTGCTTGCAATGCCAGAAGCACAGCCCTCATTTTTAGGACATTGATATGCAAATGGTACTCGTGATCTTTCCAAACTTCTTGGACCATCTGTCCCAGATAATGCCACCCCACCCCACCCTATCTGGGATACATCCATGGCTACTGTAGCAAAATCTTAAGGAAGTACAAATGGTCTGCCCATTGTTACCTGAGTGGAGTGAACCCACCACAGTAAGTCCTTCTTGCAGGAAGAAGTTATGAAAATTTTGTGAGACATGGGTAAGTCCTGCATGGACTACTGGGTGAAGAGCAGCCACTGCAGTATTCTCATGTGAAGTCGTGCCATGGGAAGTAGTGTTATCATTGCTGCCATAGAGCCTAGGACTTTCAGCACAAATCTTGCCTCTACTCTGTTCTTGTTGAGTAAAATAGTCACTTGACTGCGTAGCGTCTGTATCCTTTCTTAAGGTAGCTTTGCCAACATGTCATTTGAATTTAAATCTGCACCAATGAATGTAATATGCTGTGATGGCAACAAAGCAGATTTTTCTGTATTTATAGTAATGCCTAGTTTTGAGAAAAGATAAATGGTGTAGTCTCCTGCTTTGATCAGTAGTTGCTTTGTGGTGGCAGTTAGGAGCCAGTCATCTAAGTATGGAAACACCTGGAATCCTTGGTGTCTCAGATGAGCCATGACTACTTCCATGCATTTGGTAAATACCCTGGGGGCTGTGGTGAGTCCAAAGGGCAGAGCTCTGAACTGGTAATGACTGGCTCCCAGCCGGAAGCGTAGAAATCTTCTGGAGTGCCTGTCCATCTTTATGTGGTAGTATGCATCCTGAAGATCTAACAAGAACATTCAATTGTCTTTTCCCAGGAATGGGAGTATAGACTGCAGTGTCACCATCTGGAACTTTGATTTTCTCAATGACTTGTTTAGTCTGCTGAGATGCAATATGGGTCTCCAGTCCCCTGTCTTTTTTGGAACTAAAAAGAACCTTGAGTAAATTCTGGATCCTAACTGTTCTGCAGAGACTTCTTGGATGACTCTTTTTTCTAGCATCTTTTGTATTTCTAGTGTTGCTTGATCCCTTTGTGAGGGTGGAGTGTCTGGGATAGACTTTGGTGGATGAGGTGGACTTTAGAAGGGAATGTTGTATCCTCTGGCTATAATGGACTATACCCATTTGTCTTGAGTCAAATTCAGCCAGGCTTCCGGGTACAGATATATCCACCCCCCCCCCAACTGCCTCCAGAGGTGGACAGACATGTCTCCTTTCAGGAGCACTGGAATGGCCTACCAAAGAAAGTATCTCTGTTGCCCTGGTTTTGCACACCCCCTCTGCCACGTGGATGGTGTCTTCCATTGTGTCCCCCTCTGCCCCTGGGGGAAGGATCACCACAAGTTTCAGATAAGGCTCCTTTGGACTTACAGAACCACATTTTCCCTCCATTTGACCTTTAGGATAAGGTCTGGTAGGAGTGGAAAAATGGACTCCAACAGCAGACAGAGTCTTACCAGCTTGTTGGATCTTGGTGAGAGTTTCTTTTACTTAAGGTCCAAACAATGACAAGCCATCAAAGGGAGTGTCAATAAAGGAAGAATGGAAGGGTTCTGCAAACTCACAAAGGTGCATCAAGGAATGTCTATGAAGAGCTGTTCCTGTGCCTACTGCCCTGCTCATAACATTGGCTGCATAAGATATGAACCGCATGGAGAAGCTAGATTTGAGGTTAAGGTTGCAAGCTGGGGGTTAACCTTATCAGATAAGTCATGGGTTGTAGCACCTTGCAGGGTATCTTCTAGCTCTTTTAGGAGATCCCTCTGAAGTCGCATGAAATGCGACAAATAATTCAGCGACCGTAAAGTAAAGGCCATTGAAGAGAACATATGCTTCCCATATCTATCCATCATATGAGAATCCTTGTTCAGTGGATGAACAGGTACAGAACTTTCAGCTAACTCTTTTTTTGTGGCTGTTGCCACCACCATTGCATCTACAGGAACCCCTTTAGTTAAGTACTGCCTATCTTCCGGGGCTGTAATGAACTTATTAGGCCTCTGCAGAAAGGAGTCCACTGAGTCTGGAGAGTCCCACACCTTCTGGCTCACCAAACCCAGGAGAGGGTCGAAAGGTGGAGACATCCAAGAGATGGAGGGGTAAGAGCCAAATACCTCCAGGTATACTGAGTCATCTTCAGAAGGGGAAAGGGACTTCCAGCCATCCCTCTGTTTAAGGATCTCCAGGATGTCTGAAAAGGAAACATCTTCAGAGGAGGACCTTGGGGACCCATCTGAATCCTCTAAGTCAATATCAGAAGTGACAGACTCAGGGGAGTCTATGTGTTTCCTCTACACTGTCTCTTCCAAGGGACCTCCTCTGGGGGATGTTCTGGAGAGGTATCGGAAGAGGAGGATCCACCCATTGTGGCTTCCTGGAGCACTGACTCTCTATTCTGTGGTTGATGGAGAGGTAATGAAGAGGTGGACACTGGTCCTTTAGGGGGAAGAGAGGCTGTAGCCGAAGGTGGAGTAGACTCAGAGGAGAGCACACTCTGCATCACCTCGAAGGCACCGCAGTCCTGGGCCAAGAGAGACTCCGGCCTTGAGAGACCAGGAGATCTCCTCGGCACTGAGGAGGGTGGCTCTGAGGCAGATGTGGGAGGTGAACTCACCTGAGCCGAGGCACAAAGTGGGAGAGCCGGCTCCAATAAGGGTCCAACCCAACTCTCCCCCCTGGAGCCCACCAGGGAGTGTCGGCCACCATGTCCCTTGATGGACGAAAGCACTGAAGAAACTGTAGCAGACATTGGATCCAAGATATCAGTAGTGATTAGTGGCTCTGGTGGATTCAGCACAATGATTTCCATACTCTCTGGCTCCAAGCTCGTCTGAGTTGGAGGAGGAATAGGCATAGTAGAAGGTACCATTGTTGGCTCCAAGGTCCGATGGGCTGGACTCGAAAGAATTTCATCTAGGGCCTGGGTCCGAAGCAACCTCTTCACTACCCACTCCATGTCCTCAAACAATAACCTGGAGGATCTAGTGGAATGACTGGAAGACCTGCGGCTACCTGCCACCGACTGTAATAAAGGAGAGACCAGCATGAGTGAACAGGCTCCAAGGATGGTGACTGGTTCCTCTTTCAGCTCCACAACAGCTCCAATGAAACAGATGGAGCCGAGGGAGAACCATGTTTTTTGGCTCCGATAACTCTCGGAGCCAAGAAGGCATTATACCTGGTGCTGCTCATTGGCTCAAACACTGGAGCTGAGGAAGCAGACTTTGGAGTCTTGTCTGATTTTTTAATCTGATTTCCTTCATCCACTTTCAATAAGCCCCTCCATATAAGCTTATTCCTCCTCTCCTGAAAGACCCTGGCACTAAAACTATGACAAATGGAACAGGAGTCTTGAAGATGGAGTGGACCCAGACAGTACACACAACTGTTGTGTCTGTCAGTAATAGACATCTTCTGAGTGCAGGAATCATACTTTTTGAATCCTGACTTATGTTCCTTAGCTGGTTCCTTAGACATAGAAGCTGCAAGGAAAACATTTCTCAATAAAAGTTAAAAACAACAACTATAACTATAACAAGAGAAGGCAGCAAAGAAATGAGTATCTAAAATAAAGTACTATTTTTTTTTAAGAGAAGAAAAAGGGGGGGGGAGGAGAAGTCTCGAAGCTAAACAACTATCTCCTCCTAAACAGATTACTCCTAAAAGGCTTATAAAAGAGAAAAAAAGGGCAAGAATCCTCTAATTTAAAAAGGGATTCTTGTGGAGAAAATAAGGCCCAAGGAAAGATAGCCGCAAAATAAATTTACAAGGTTTGAAAAGTGCTAAAAATAGTACAGGACTATTACTATAGCACAGAATCATAAAAATAACTAACACTTTGACAAAAAAGTTAGAAAAATACATAAAATATTACATTTTCCAAGCCTGAGCCAGTGAAGACAATCCCGAAGCTTCAAGCGGCAAACGGGATCTGGGGAATAGTCGCTAAGCACTATGGGATAGGTATTCAGCCTCGAACCAGTAGAAGCTCTCGAGCTTTAGTTTAGGCCGAGTTGGAGCCGAGGTTTTGGCTCTGAACCCAAGGTAGCAAGACTGAAGGCAAGATGGGACAACATAACATGCAAAGTTTAACAGTTATATGGTTCCTGGAAACCCCCTAACTAAATTAACAAAATATGCCAACTCCAAGATCACACTACCGTGGTGGTAAAGGGCAAAGTTCAACAGAATGGTCAAGCAGTTACTTACCTGGAGTGGAAAGTCGGTGTTCCAGGACGTCAGTGTGCAGTCATGAGCCTTTTCGTCTTGGCATTTTAGAAGTCAGATAAGTGAGCATTCAGGATTCTGAAGGGGACCACTATATCTACATCTATATCTATATTTATATCTCTTTATCTAGATGTATACACACATGCACATAGATTCAATATTTTCCCTGTACAATGCGGATAGTGCAGGAAAAAAAGGATTTTGAAGAGGGGGTGGCTAGATACTTTATAGGAGTAGCTCAACATAGAGCACCAGTGTTAACAATGCTATAATTGTTAATCCATTCATATATGACTACTAGACTGCATAAGTTAACCACACATATACAATCAGTAGTGGACGGAGTGAAGTATAAACTCATGTGCAGAACTGTGCACAAAGATTTGGTGGTCCTCAGATGTATCTGAGTAACCAGATGGATTCCTAAGTGTAGTATGGAGTTAAACATTATTAAGTAAAACAGATCATAAGTTAATATTTGCCAGCTTGCTAAAAGCTATCATATCAGACAATCCTCCGGTTAATGCATTATCTTACATTTCTAATCTTATTCAGCTTTATATAAATATGTTTCTGCTAAAAGAGTAGATTCCAGGAAGCAGGTTAACGGCTGTTGGGCTGCAGTCCCTGACTGAAAAAATGCACTAAACTCAGAAAGGCAGCTATTATTTTTAAACTTTAAACTAAAAATAAGAAACAAAATAGCTGTATAGGTCGTATACTTCCAGTAATAAGAAATTTGTAGATATAAAGGAAATAAGTAGGCTGAGTATAAAACACAGTTCTGAAATGAATCCAAAATGTTTGATCCAAATATCTAAATAATCCAAATAATCTGGGTCCCATACGATAAAAGCAAATGATTTTTATTTAAAACAATACAGCAACACAAATGGATAGCATCATGATGATATGTGGCTAGCGCTTTCACCTAAATGGCTTCCTCAGGCCGTTAACATTCAAAATAAAATGCCTGTATTTATAGATTTAAGTCATGACATCACATCCTTTCTAAAAATATTTTTCGAGTACAACTATTTCATATAAAAAATGAAACAACAGCAATACTAACCTCTAAAACATCTCACAAATATAGGTTTATAAAAAATCAAAACACCTTTACTTATTTAATGTGATTTCAAATATTTTAAGTATTTTACAATCAAAAACAGTTATATACTATATAGGCTTATTAAATCTTTTCCCTTTTAAAACAGGTTTTATAGGTACTCTGTCATTAAGACCAGGTGGACAATCAGCCATAAGCCTGATGATCCACTTGGCCTCATTCTGTTTAGTTTTATTCCATGTATCACCTCTCCGAATGGTGGGGTGATAAATCTGTGTAACTAAAAATTTAAACTGATGTTCAGCTGAAGTATCAAGTACATGTTTTGAGAGTGCATTTTTCACAGATTTAATTCTTATATTTTAAAGGTGCTCCCTGATTCTGTCCCTCAATCGCCTGTCGGTCTTGCCCACATAAAATGCAGGACAAGAACCGCACGTGGCTAGGTAAACCACATGTTGTGAGTTACAATCAGCTGAACAAGAAAAAGTATAATGATATTGGGTGACCGGATGTATAAAACTAGCACTTATATTAATAAAATTACAAAAATTACATCTCTGACATGGCTTGGTATTGGATCTGGATATACATTTAGTTTGAATTCTATTTTCAAATCGTCCAGAATTACACAACATTCCATATAAACTCATCCTATTCTTATATGTAAAGTTAGGTGTATCACCTGCCACTTTAATAATATTGGGATCTACTTTCAAGATATCCCAATATTTAAAGTATGCTTCCCTAATTTGATTAACATCCTGGGTATAGTAAATGCAAACTCTGGTTCCACTATCGCTAGAACCTGAACATCTCTTTCCGTCACAGATCTGTATATCCTGCTCCCTCTCAGTATAGTATGGTCTCGCTCTACTACTTCTGAGTTGGTCAACAGATGAGATATTCTCCCTGATTTCATCAGGTGATAAAATCTCTCCTTCAAGTACTCACTAAGTTTCTGTATTTCATTGCTATAACCAATTTCAGTAGGATTCATACGAGATGCTCTCATTGCTTGCCCTTTTATAATATTTTTAAAAATATATTGTGGATGCATGCTTGTCCTATGCAAGAGGGCATTCCTATGACAGGTTTTCCTATATATCCCCGTATTTAATAATCCACTAGGTAACCTTTCTATAAATACATCCAAGTATGAAACTAAATGTTTAGATGCTGTCATGGTAAATTTCAAATAATCAGTAAGAGAATTCATTTGCTGCAAAAACTCACATAATTCATTATATCCAGAGCTCCATATCAAAAACAAATTGTCTACAAAACGGATGTAAACTTTAACATACAACTTGTAGCTCTCAAGTCCAAACATCTGTTGATTTTCCCAATCTGCCATGACTAGGTTGGCGTAGCTATTGGCACATGATGTGCCCATAGCTACGCCATCCCTCTGGAGATATAATTGGTTATTGAACATAAATATGTTATGTTGTAATACAATTTCCATAAGTTTACACAGGGTGTCCGCTTGATAATGGGTCATTTCTGGTTGAACTAACATGCATCTACGAATGCTTTCTATACCTTATGAATTCGGTATGGTGGTAAACAGAGATTGTACATCTAAAGTGACTAACCAAAAGTCAGCAGTTATTGGTACATCTTTCATGGCCTCATATAACATAACAAGAAATTGTTTAGTATCTCTTAGTATATATGCATATGTATCTACCATTGGCCGCAATTTCGATTCCAGGTATAATGAGATGGGTTCAGTGACCCAACCCCGTCCAGCCACTATAGGTCGCATGGGTGGACAACTGGGGTCCTTATGTATTTTCGGGACACCCTATATAGATGGTATAAGGGGTTCAGCCACTATACAAAAATTAAGTAAGTTGTCATTTATTCTACCCTCAACGTGATATTCATGTAATAATTTAAATGTTTGATTAATAATTTTATCAGCTTGTCTCTCACTTATTTTCTGATAGAACTGTATATCACTTAACATATTATTCATACTCAATATGTATTGTTCTGTATCCATAATAACAATTAAGCCTCCCTTGTCGGCAGGTCTGATTACTATGCTAGTATCATTTCTTAAGTCCCTTAAGGCCAGTCTCATTCCTGTATCTAAATTACCATACCATTTCTTATTTTTGTTTATGTTAGATATCTTATGTAGTTCACCCTCCACCAATTTAGAAAAGGCTTCTATTAGTGGGTGAAATACAGGGGTATATGTACTAGGTTTTCTAAAGCAATGAATAGAGTTGGTGGTAGATACATTATAATAATCCATTTTTAATTGAATATTCCTAGTGAATAATTTTAAATCTAAAATGGAATCTGTAATTTCGCTCTTATTAGATGGTATAAAAGAAAGTCCTTTTTCCAATAAAAAGTCTCATTATCTGTTAATGTCCTTTGTGAAATATTCCATATTAATGATTCGCTGTTTTCTCCCATAACTTTTTTAGGGTTGGACCTATGTTTTCTTCGTTGTTTAACCTTCTTTTTTGCCTCCCTCTGCTCATGGAACGGTCCCTTCCTCCTTTCCGAAAATCAGAAATAGGGAAAGGAACCTTTCCCTGGGGGCTGGCAGGGCTTCATTTTGTATTACTGATGGTAGTTTTCCTTCTAACTACCTCACCATATGTATTAACTTTAGAAACAGATTGTATTACAGTAACACCATTAGAATCAGATATTTGATTAGTTTCATTGTCATTCACTGGAATGCTTTGGTCACCTTCTGCCACTTCTAAAATGGCTTCAGGTGTATTTTCTATCAAATGTATCTCTGCCACAGTTGTGACAGTATTTTTACCATTAGTATTATCAGTGGATACACATTGTTCAAAACCATTATTACTTTTAGTGTTTCCTCTAACAAAGTCTGTGGAACCAGGTTTAATTGGCTGATTGTATCGATCTTTAGTACTCAAATTATTATGTGTACGCTCACTTCTATAATCATTTCTACCCCCATTTATTTTTATTTGTCCATTGGGTACATTTCTATCCTTAGGCCAAGTAAAAACTTGGGCATTGGCAAAATCAAATGTATCTCTGCCTATTTTATCTAGTTTCTGCTCAGTTAACTTTTTTTTCAAACAAGTAAATATTGTCCAAAGGTTTATCAAGTGCCTTTTCCGTTATTGGTACGGAATAAGTCTCTTTAACAAATTTTTGTTGTTCTCTAAGTCTATTACAAAGTTCATTTTCCTCAGGTTGGAAATACTCATTCATTAGTTGCATGTACTTTACGCTGGTTTCAATGTTTATTAACTGCCATCTGTATAACAAATCTGAATGTGTCATACCTGTGGTTGGCATTTTCAAAATACGGAGACCTCTGGGAATGATTCTCCGTGCAAAACATACTTCAAAATGTTGTCGCTGCATTTGAAGTCTCTTCAATTTCATAAAATCCAACTCCATATGGTACAGAAGTGTAGACAAACCGTTGCAACTACCCTCGTTGGAATTCTCCTCAAGGCGCGGGTCAGCAACGTCATAGGCAAGCAGCGGATTTTCCATACCGGCAATACAGTTCTCAAATCTTCTCTTGTCATTGATAATCTCTGGTTTATACAGAAGTTCAATGGGATTTGTAACAAGCTCAGCCATAGCGACCAAACAGCAAATAACAACGAATAAAATAAGAAACAAAATAGCTGTATAGGTCGTATACTTCCAATAATAATAAATTTGTAGATATAAAGGAAATAAGTAGGCTGAGTATAAAACACAGTTCTGAAATGAATCCAAAATGTTCGATTCAAATATCCAAATAATCCAAATAATCTGGGTCCCATACGATAAAAGCAAACGATTTTTATTTAAAACAATACAGCAACACAAATGGATAGCATCATGATGATAAGTGGCTAGCGCTTTCACCTAAATGGCTTCCTCAGGCCGTTAACATTCAAAATAAAATGCCTGTATTTATAGATTTAAGTCATGACATCACATCCTTTCTAAAAATATTTTTCGAGTACAACTATTTCATATAAAAAATGAAACAACAGCAATACTAACTTCTAAAACATCTCACAAATATAGGTTTATAAAAAATCAAAACACCTTTACTTATTTAATGTGATTTCAAATATTTTAAGTATTTTACAATCAAAAACAGTTATATACTATATAGGCTTATTAAATCTATCTGTTGACCAACTCAGAAGTAGTAGAGCGAGACCATACTATACTGAAAGGGAACAGGATATGCAGATCTGTGACGGAAAGAGATGTTCAGGTTCTAGCGATAGTGGAACCAGAGTTTGCATTTACTATACCCAGGATGTTAATCAAATTAGGGAAGCATACTTTAAATATTGGGATATCTTGAAAGTAGATCCCAATATTATTAAAGTGGCAGGTGATACACCTAACTTTACATATAAGAATAGGATGAGTTTATATGGAATGTTGTGTAATTCTGGACGATTTGAAAATAGAATTCAAACTAAATGTATATCCAGATCCAATACCAAGCCATGTCAGAGATGTAATTTTTGTAATTTTATTAATATAAGTGCTAGTTTTATACATCCGGTCACCCAATATCATTATACTTTTTCTTGTTCAGCTGATTGTAACTCACAACATGTGGTTTACCTAGCCACGTGCGGTTCTTGTCCTGCATTTTATGTGGGCAAGACCGACAGGCGATTGAGGGACAGAATCAGGGAGCACCTTTAAAATATAAGAATTAAATCTGTGAAAAATGCACTCTCAAAACATGTACTTGATACTTCAGCTGAACATCAGTTTAAATTTTTAGTTACACAGATTTATCACCCCACCATTCGGAGAGGTGATACATGGAATAAAACTAAACAGAATGAGGCCAAGTGGATCATCAGACTTAGGGATGATTGTCCACCTGGTCTTAATGACAGAGTACCTATAAAACCTGTTTTAAAAGGGAAAAGATTTAATAAGCCTATATAGTATATAACTGTTTTTGATTGTAAAATACTTAAAATATTTGAAATCACATCAAATAAGTAAAGGTGTTTTGATTTTTTATAAACCTATATTTGTGAGATGTTTTAGAAGTTAGTATTGCTGTTGTTTCATTTTTTATATGAAATAGTTGTACTCGAAAAATATTTTTAGAAAGGATGTGATGTCATGACTTAAATCTATAAATACAGGGATTTTATTTTGAATGTTAACGGCCTGAGGAAGCCATTTAGGTGAAAGCGCTAGCCAGATATCATCATGATGCTATCCATTTGTGTTGCTGTATTGTTTTAAATAAAAATCGTTTGCTTTTATCGTATGGGACCCAGATTATTTGGATTATTTGGATATTTGGATCGAACATTTTGGATTAATTTCAGAACTGTGTTTTATACTCAGCCTACTTATTTTCTTTATATCTACAAATTTAAACTAAAAATGCTTGTTAGCTTTCTGACTTTCTTTTTTGTTCAAAGGTGCTCTGAGGAAAAAAAAAATCAGCAGAATCCACTTGCTAGGCTGTTTCCAAAACAGCCTGACATCAGCTCAGTATTATGTTTACTCTACTCAATTGGCAGAGCTCTTGAGGCTGTCCAGAATGTTACAAAATGAGTGCCTCACCAGGCTGTTGCATAAAACAATGAGGAGATCTTCTTATTGGCTGAAAACAAGAACACTTACCCATCTACCTAGTTTACATAATGAACTACTGGAAATTTCAACAAGGTGTCTTTATTCCTCCCACAAGGATGTTATCAGAAACAGTTTCCTGGATCTGCTAGCTAAAGTGATTTTATCCAGACTTATCCTTTATACTCTGTTTCCAGTTAGTCCTGTCATCCTCTGGGTCTTAGGTGGGATACCAGACTTCACTAAAACTCTCTGAATTACCTCTGTTTAATGTAATGCAAAGAGGTACACAGAATGTAATGATCTCTCTTTGGAGGGGCAAGATGCAGACCCTTCTCCCATATAGGATTTGTATATCATTGCATTTGTCATCTCAGTTTTTGGGAAACCACTGTTTTGTTTGCTTTGAATACTAAGCTTTAAATACAGCTTATTTTTCCTTTAAAAAAAAAACAAGACTGGATTTCTTTCCTTATATGTTTTCTTTTTGTTCAGGCCACCATTATTTTAAAAAAGTGTAAAAAGCTCTAAGATGTACCTCAGAGCATTTAAAACCCCAGGCCCTTAATTTAATCCTCCTGATTTATTACACTAGAATCTCGGCCAGTATGGAGGGACTAAAAAATTAAGACAAAGCGTGAAAAAGCAAGTAAGAAGTAACCTATATGGATGGCATGGGACCAGGATGAGGAAAAAACAAGGAAGGGGCACAATGAAAACCAGGAGTTAATTTGTGGTTTCCCATTCATTTGTCTAGATTATTATGTCTGGATAGGATCAGGTATAAAGCAATACGGTGCACAGGTGTCCACAAATTCACTTTATTTTAGTGCTTTCGTCGGCTGTAAAGCCAAAAGACTTCGTCAGAATAAATATAGTTACATCCAAAGCAGTTTAAATAAAACCACATCACATCCTGTGACATCATTAATTGAGCTTCCCACAATATTTTAAAGCAGCAACCACCCTCAAAATCATTTTCACAAACATTTCAAGTTCTTCATTAAAAACATGCAAAATTCTGATTTCATAAAATAAAAGATGATTTGTTGATGTATAAATGACCTAGACTTATTTAAACATTGAGCAGTGACTATAATGTACAAATAGGCATTGTAAATACACTTGTACTAAATACTGTCATGTGTTAATCTCACATGTGACAATCTGCTTTTAATTTTAAATAGCTAGAGATAGACATCATTTCATTAAACCCTGGGTGGTAAGTGACATTACAAAAACCAACAACCAAGCCAAACAGCAACCAAGAAAAAACAGCAGTTTTCTGTTGAATGTCACCAAGCACGATAGATTCCACCACAGTTAAAAACAAAGTGCAAAAACACAATTTATTAACGCAATTCCAAAATCAAGACGTTTTTGTTCTATAGCTGGACTTCATCAGATAATCTCTTCCATCATTCATTAGCATCCATTATATACTTCCTTCATTTTCATTTTCCAATCAATAAATACCAATTAATTCAAATAAACAAATCAGCTTACTTTTAAAAGCTCATTAATATTAAAATACATTTTATTTAATCACATAAATACATCACATTTCTCTAAAAGACTTTAAATTATATCTATTCATCATTTTAATATCAATTCCATTCATATTGCAGGGGCTAAATATATTTTATATATACGTTTGTAAAAATATTTACATTCATAAAATTCACAATCAAATAGCATATATTTCCATCAAACAGCACCATCTAATGACCATATAATTTATTGCACTCAGGATTATATTTTAGCTGCTTTTAATTTCAGTAGAGGTAAAATTGAGATATATTCATTCAAACCTGGGGATTTATTTGCTTGCAACGTGATCTGCCACCATAATTCTCTATATCCTATGGTGTCTTCCCATGGCCCCCCTCTGATGTTATTCTTTATATGTTCAATTACAAAAAACTGAAATATACTATCTTCACATATCTTCCTTTGTCTATACAATGCATTAGTCTCCTTCATTTTTATTATGTCATAGGTATGCTCATATATTCTTCTTTTTAAAGTTCTCTCCATTTTACCTATGTAAAAGGACCCACATTTGACACGTGGCCAAATACACTAATCCTTTAGTATCACAATTGTATAGCCCATTACCCCTAATCAATTTACCTCTACTCTCTACATATATATTCTCCTTATTTGCTATATATTTACATTGACCACATTTCCCACATTTAAATGTACCCTTTTTATAATTCAAGCTGGTACCTATATTTTTGTTTTCCTTTTTCTTTTGTTCTAAATATTCCTTTATATTATTAGCATTTTTGTATACTACCCTTGGAGCATCTCTAGGTAAATCTTCCAAATCTGTAAGAGCTATGAATCTTTCCCATTCTCTATAGAAAACTGATTTAATGCTCTGATTCAAACCATTGTACTCTAATACAAAGGACAATTTATATTCTTCTTGTAAACTAGCATTACTATTGTTTCCCATATAGTTGTCCATAGTCTCTTTAATACCTAAAATGGGCTCAAATTTTCCCATTCTCCCTCTTTCTATTTCCAATCTAACACTATGTACCAAACTTTTATTGTATCCTCTATCTAGGAACATACCTTCTAACAAGTCACATTCTTTCTTAAAATCTTCCGATTTACTTGTCATTCGTGGCCCCCTCACAAATTGGCCTTTTATTATATTTTTTTTACTATGTTCTGGGTGTGCACTGTTATAATGCAAATAAGAATTACAGTAAGTTACCTTTCTATAAACTTTAGATGCAAAATTACCTTCACTTTTACTTATTTATATATCTAGATATTGTAAAACCTTCTCAGAAACATTATAGGTAAATTTAAGAAAATTAGTAGTTTGATTAATATATTTTATAAATTCTTCTATTTTTTCTTTTCCCCCTACCCAGAATATAACTATGTCATCTAGAAACCTCTTAGAAAGGTTCCAATAATTGTGGAACTCCGATTTAAGTACATATTTTTCTTCCCAGTTAGCCAGTACAATATTTGCATATGTAGGTGCACAGGCTGCTCCCATGGCTACTCCCTGCATTTGTTGGAAAAATTCCCCATTAAATAATAGGAAATTATTTTTAAGTACCATGTCCATCAAGCCTGTGCAAATTATTCTATCATTATGTGTCAATATCTTATCCATAAATATTTCTTCCTCAAACATATTCATACCTTCTAAACTGGGAATAGATGAAAATAAATCTATTATATCAATTGTTACAAATAATAGATTTTCAGTATACATACTATTATCTATCATCCTTAATAAATCCCAAGAATCTTTTAAAATAGCAAGTTTATTAACCCATATATGTTTTGTTTTACTATCTATAAATTTAGCCAAAGGTAATGTTTTTGAACCATCCGCTGAGACATTGGGTCTCAGCGGTGGGTCCAATACATTTTTATGGACTTTAGGAATGCCATAGATAACTGGTATTTTCGTTTTTTCTACCTTTAAATAGTTTAACATCTTTCCATCAATTAATAACTCACTATACATTCCCTCTAGTTCCATACCTATCTTCTTATAAGCTAAAGAAATTTCATTTCTGGACACCATCCTATATTTATTCTCATCTCTCAAGATTTTATTCATTTTTCCTTCATAGGTAATAGTGTCCATAATGACTGCCCCCCTCCCTTATCGGGTTTCATAATTCTTATCTTCGAATTATTCCTTAACTCATTCAATGCTTTAAATTCCTCCTTACTGATGTTCATATCATTTCCCATCTTTTTATATATGTTTTTCTTATTTCTGCTTCCATTATACTTTCCACGTTTTTAAGTTGTGGATGCAATGGGGGATTAAAAACTGAAGATCTCACTAAAGTTCTATCAATATGATGTGAATTTATATGTTTGTCATTCCTACCATATATTAATTTTAAATTAACTTTTCTCAAAAATAATTTTAAATCAAGGAGTGTAGCTGTCAATTCCCCTTTTACTTGTGGAATACATTTGAAACCTTTTCCTAATAAGCAAAAATATTCATCTTGAAGCTTCACATCACTGTAATTATAGATAGTAAAACCATTTAAAGTATTTATAATACTTGCATCATTTATATTATACTCATTTATATCTATGCTATTTAAAGATGCTGGGTCCGGGGTACATATACTCATACTTAAAGATGCTGGGTCCGGGGTACATATACTTAATATCTCCCCCTCCCCCTTCTCCCCCCCTCATATGAAAATTTTCATGTGACAATCCATCCATTCCAATATTAGTCCTTAATCTTTCTAATGGGGGAAATTCCTTATCATACAAATCATCTCTCCATCTCTCTCCCATTTCATCAAATTCCCTATCATTTCTTTTTCCATTAATATTTTTATTGTTGTTAAAAAAATGTTATTAATATTCCTATTAAACCCTTTCTTTCCATTATATAAATTTCCATAAGCACCAGGTTTAGGATAACTAACTTCATTTTCATAATCAATCAAGTCACGTTTTAATTTCTCCATTTTTCTGTTAATTAATCCAGGGCATTTTTCATCTATTTCACCTCTTATTTTATAAAATTTATCTCTCTCTTGTTGTATATCAAAAAATAAATCATCCTTTATAAGCCCCTCCAAAACTTCAATATCATTTTGTAACACAATCAAATTTCTATTATTTTCCTTAATAATTAATTTTAAAATATCCAAACCACTATTATTAAAAACTTCTAACAATTCCTTGTGGAAAGTAGAACCAATTTGCACATTGTTAGGATATTTATACATTCTAAGACCTTTTGGAACAACATTTCTCTTGATACATTCAGTAAGATATGCATTTTCAATATGTAAACTTTTATATTTAAACATATTCTTTGACAGGTTATCAATCATTTTACTATATGAATCACCATTCCTTTTTCCTTTTGGGCAATTCATATCAAGTTTAAAACAAAAAACTTTTATTTAACCAGTCTTTTGTTAAAACGGGTCTACCAGGAGAAACAGTACCTGAAATTGCATCACCCATATGTTGCGAGTTAGCGCCAACACTTTCTGCTCGATTAATTCTGTTATCACAGTCCTGTAACACCTCTGGTGTGAAGGCTGGATTAAAAGTTCCACCATTCGGTTCTGAAGAGTCGCCGGCATGTAGCCCATCGCCCATCAGCTCTCTCTTCCTCTTACTTTTCTGCCCTCTCGGCTCACCATTTCTGCTTCCTGTCCCCTGGGACGCTTGCGAATACCTTCCTACCAGTGTGTAACACAAAGGCGTTAACAAGTCTATCAGCTCGGTCAATTGCCCAATGAGCTTCCTGGACTGGCCAAGCTCATCTTGCCCTGTATGGGTCAGGGATCCATTTTCCATAATAACTGCTAATGCAAAAACAACCAAGCCAAACAGCAACCAAGAAAAAAACAGCAGTCTTCTGTTGAATGTCACCAAGCACGATAGATTCCACCACAGTTAAAACAAAGTGCAAAAACACAATTTATTAATGCAATTCCAAAATCAAGGCGTTTTCGTCCTATAGCTGGACTTCATCAGATAATCTCTTCCATCATTCATTAGCATCCATTATATATTTCCTTCATTTTCATTTTCCAATCAAAAAATACCAATTAATTCAAATAAACAAATCGGCTTACTTTTAAAAGCTCATTAATATTAAAATACATTTCATTTAATCACATAAATACATCACATTTCTCTAAAAGACTTTAAATTATATCTATTCACCATTTTAAAATCAATTCCATTCATATTGCAGGGGCTAAATATATTTTATATATACCTTTGTAAAAATATTTACATTCATAAAATTCACAATCAAATAGCATATATTTCCATCAAACAGCACCATCTAATGACCATATAATTTATTGCACTCAGGATTATATTTTAGCTGCTTTTAATTTCAGTAGAGGTAAAATTGAGATATATTCATTCAAACCTGGGAATTAAGTGACATTACACCTAAATTGCCACATAAGCTCCTTGTATTCAAGGAATAAATCCATTGGGCCTCCCTCCCTTTGTTACACACTTGTTCTAGAGCATTAAATTTAAACTGATGTTCAGGGAACTCCATCATGTGTTTCCACAGTGCATTCTTGATATTTTTTCCTTCTAATATCATACATATGTTGATAGATTTGTTTATTAAGGCTGCTGATTGTTTTCCCTATTAAAAATGTTGACACTGCTGGCAGATAGCCACATATATCACACATTTACTAGTACAATAAAGTTTTTGTTTAAGAAATACCCTTCCATAGCCCAAAATATTGATTACATCATTTTCTATAAAGTAAGGGCATTGTGTGCAGCGGCCATATTTCCTCATACAGCCTTTCATCTCACCTGAGGAATTTATTTCTAATAAATTCTTGATAGACTTGTCTCTTTTATACACGGTCAATGGCTTGTCACCCAGCTTACTTTTATAATGTTGGTCACAATCAAATAATAATCAATTCTGGTTAATTATATCTTTTATTCTCCCGTAAAGGGGGTTGAATGATAGTACCAATGCAGCCTCAAAAGATTTTTCACTTCTAAATCCAGGTCCAACTTCTGTCCCTCTCCTTTCTCCCTGGACCATTTTCCCTAACAATGGGAAAAATACCCATCCAGACTCTTTTTTTATCACCTCATTCAATATATGTTCGGTGAACTGTTTAACAATGGGAAAAATACCCATCCAGACTCTTTTTTATCACCTCATTCAATATATGTTCAGTGAACTGTTTTGGGTACCCTCGTATTTTTTCCCATTGTTAGGGAAAATGGTCCAAGGAGGGGGACAGAACTCGGTCCTCGATTTAGAAGTGAAAAACCTTCTCTATGATACATATCTGTCCCTCTAACATGTTCTATTTATGTTGCAAAAATGACATATCTCATAAGTGAGTGTTTATACCCTCATTGGACTCATGAACGTGCAGTAGGTCTGACAGGGCAGGGTCTGCTGAGGCTTTGTACGCAAGACAGAGATTGCCTCTCAGTAGACAGTGAGAAGTGGGGCAACACTTTTAGATTGTCATAAGCTGTGTAATGAAAAAGTACTTTCTTACAATAGTGAATATGTGGTGATGAAAGGACAGTTCATTGTCTGCATAGGTTTTCAGGTTCCCAACTACTGGATCATTTTTTTAAGGAGTGTGTTGTCAATGTGATAGTTATAAAGAGCTTCTTACTTGCCAAAAGATGCCACTCTACATTTCTTGGCATTCAGTTTTAGTCATGGTTTTGATTATCAGCTATGGGTTTGGGAAAAGCCTTCTTGGAGTATTTTGATTTCATCTGGGAAGTTTATGATAGCACCAAGTTTATAGTCATTTGCAAGTGCTCTAGGGCCATTATCCCAGTAACCTTCTATGAACCTATGGTCAGTCATAAACCCTTAACAGAAACTTTGACCTCTGACAAGTAAATGTAAATGTAAATGCCAAAGAGGAGTGGCAGTAAGGACTGAAGCCTAGGGTAAACCACCAGTGTTATGTCTTTTAGGGGAGGTAGAGTAGCTCACCCTAATTTCCTGAGTTCTATTTGTGAGACAATTTGCTATCCAATGAGTTGCATAGGGATTAACACCAGGGATGGGAAGGTGTTGAACAGTTATGCAAGGTGTAGATATGCAGTGCGAACTGATTTACCCTCTTTAACTGTTCTCAAATAAGAAGGTAGGACATGCCCTTAAACAATCTGAATTTCTTAGGTCAAGAGTTTGTAGGTTACCCCGTCCTTATTTTCTAACCCATAGTGATACTTTCCGTAGCCTTACAGGTGAGGATGGTCAGACATATGCATCTATAATTTCCTGTATCCATATTTCCCCCACCATTGACAAAGGGAATGGCAATTGCTGACCTCCATTCTTGCAGCACAAAGCCAATTTGGAGGTGGACATTGAACAGCCTCAGTAGGAGGGGTCTGACAGGTCCTGTTTCAGACAGGCCAGAAGCAGCACTCTGTGTTATGCATCTCCATAGAAACAGGTTTGTTGGCCTTCGATAATGAATTGAGGACTTGTTCATAGAAGATTTGAGGACCTTATAAATATTACCTTCCACCTATTTGATCATTAAATTAGAATTGCAGGGTTTTGTTGAAACCATCTTATCACTGCCCCAAGCTCTGACTGCTACAATTATTTTGGTGTCACCAATAAAGCGAGGATGCTTATTCTCCATTTCCAAAAGTTCATTAGACTAAGTATCTTACAGGTCCATTTCCAATACCAAACCATAGGCTGCATCACTAGTTTGATGGCTTCATAAGAGAGAAGACCCTCGTGTATCTTTGCATTTCAGTTTCTTGTCTCATATGTCCATGGCTTAACTTTCCTTCTGCCTTAGAAATTCTAGGCTCTATTTACATTTTTTCAAATACATTTCATAGTACAGTTACAATTTTTGATATGTTCATAAGGAATTATTTTTCTTGACAGGTAGTTTCTTAATATTCCTCAGTGATAACACAGTTTTTCCTTTTCTTATTGTATCCTAAGCAGCTGATTTTGTAATTCTTATATTGAATGGTGGACATTAATTTGTCATTTCTCCCAGTGTGGCTAGTCCAGTAAAAGCTTTTTCTCACATATTTCATTATGACATTTTGGGATATATAGTGACTGCACTTGTTACCGTGCCTAATAGATTATGGATGTTGATTATAAGCTGGCCAACTGTTACAGAGAAGAGATATGTTCCCTTGATGTTAGAGATGCAGGTTCATGACTTGATGTAGATTATTATTTACCTAAGAAAGAGTAATTGTGGCCTAGTGATTTAAGGTGATGGCCTGTGCAGGTTTGAATACTGCAGATTACAAGTATTTATTTTCATAGAACAGAAGCTGTTTGTTGTAACAAAATGAGTGCATAGGAATACGCAGTGGTGCAGTGGTAGCATTGTTGCCTCATAGCAAGAAGTTCTCCCATTCGATTCTCAGCTGGAGCGCCTTCTGTGTGGAGTCTGCATGTCCTCCCCATGGTTGAGTGGCATTCAAAAGACATGTATAAATGGGCGTGCCTTTGTTGGAGGTTTGGGCATCGAGCTGGCACCTCGGCACCGTAAAAATCTACTGCCAATCATTAGCGGACCGGAGTTCCGCTGTGGCGACCCCTAACTGGGAAAAGCCGAAAAAAGAACAAGTCTTTACAAGAATTAGTTTAAAAGAGGTTAGTATTTATTATGAGAAAATAAAGCAGACTAGGAAATTATATAAATATTTATCTGTTGTAAGGGAATCCAAAGAGACCAAGATGAGAACATATATATATATATATATATATATATATATATATATATATATATATATGTGTGTATATATTTTTTTTTTTTACAGAAGATATGATGGGTGAGGAGAACAGCCATCATAATTCAAAAATCCATGGGGCCAATGTAAGATTGTTCTTATGAAGTATTGAAAGTAAAACTAGTGACTGAGAAGGATCCATTTACAGAATACAATATATATAAGGAAATGGAAGATCCAGCATACTAAGCAATGTTAATCTGTTGTTAAGTTTGTGTTTCAGTGTTTTAAGAGCAAGAACCCAAAAATAGCTCTCCTGTTCTGATTCAGGAAAAGCTGGAGCTTGGCTTAGTTCTACTGGCATAATGAAGGAGAATAATTTACAGGCAGTGTAGCCTAAGGGAAATATGGAACAGGAACAGGATACTGAAACTGTGCAGGGAAGTGCGATGTTACTGATAATTAATGTCAATGCCCCAGGAACTTAGCAGGTGGGAAGTGGAAAGGGTGTGCCTCTGAATAAATACTGACTGTTCCACTGTTACTATTGCTCCTGGACATAGTTCATGTCAGATGTCAGTATAATCCATTCTGTTGCCCATGAGAGTCAGGCCAGAAGAGTAGTGCATATTGCCTTATTGCTCATGGGGTGTCCTGTAAAACTGCAGAACAATGATGGTTAGGCAGTAGCAGACATACTGTATCCTGCAAGTCAGGGTTCTGTAGCTGGTTCATAAAATAAAACAGTAGAGCTGGAACATATGCACACACACTCCAACATTGATTCATGAATGCCTGCTTGTTGCACTAAGCCCGTTTGTGTGAACAGCAGCAATAGGTGAGCTGTTTGGGATTCAGCAAACAGCAGTGCATGTCATGCCAAGCAGCAAAACAAGGATTTGCAGAAGCATATGCTAATGAGGGAATAAAGAGGTGAATTCCATGCTATTGAAGCAAGTAATCATGGCAGAGTGATTCAGAAATGTATGCAACAAGCACCTACACCTTGTGCTCACTTTTGTTCTGAATTCTAGCTCATGTTAGAATATAGTCATGGGGGCACTTTGAAAATGTTAGGGGTTGCTGTAACCATCTTAAATCTATATGTGTAACAGGCTTGCATATAGGGCGCTTCTTCTGCTGTCAGACCTTGGCTTTGAAGGTGGAAGGTGTTCAGACCATGCTTGATCTGCCATGGACTACATGAAACAGAAATTATAGAGCAAATAGTGAACACCTGGCATCCTCACTTGAGAGCCCATGGCAATTGTGGAGAACACATCTCAGTGAAAATAAAAGTATGTGTATTATTATGTATACTAGCTACAGGGACTTTTTAGATACACAAATCGGACACAGTGGGGATGTCAAGCTTCTGCCTCAAGAATGCTTCACCAGTTTCTTAATGCAATACTGTAACATGTGTGGGAGTTTATCTGGTGTCCATGTACCCCAGAGGAGAGAGCTGCTACTATGCAAAATTTCTATGCTATAGGCTATAGCACATTTCCCTGAGGTTACGGGTGCACCCACATTGAAATAAAAGCTCTACCTGTTGAAATTGAAATAAGGTACATAAACAGAAAAGGCTGTCACTCTGTCAACTGTCAGATCGTCAGTAATCAAGGTATCATCTGTAATGTGTGTGCAAGCAACCCTGACAGTTTCAACAAATTCCACATATGGCACTCCTGTGACCTATATCTAAAGTTTTCTAGGGGTGACTTTCCACAAGTACATCTAGTTGAGGCTGCATGATATGCACTTAAGCCTTGGCTTATGGCTCCCATGAGAAACCCACACAACCCACTGAGAAGCATACGTCTCAACTGTCAGGATTTTCACAGAATATCCAGATTTTTGCTTTATATTTTTGGTCTTTTCCTGCTAAAACTTATAGTTTTCTGGCAAATCACTGAGAATTCAAGTCACTAAATAATGATATACATTTGAGTTTCAAACTTCATATCCTTCAGAAGAATGTATGTTAAAATGAAACCCATCACTAGAGCAACTTTTTAAGTTTATAACAGCAATATTTCAAATCTGTCCTTATTTTTGTGTTTTTGTCACCTATTATTTTAGGCTTTGTCCAGATTACTTGCTGGAAGAGATAAAAAGTTATGCAGAATAAGGTTACAACAATGCATATACTCAGACTAGAAATGTCTCACAGCATGGTTTTGGCCTATTTTAAGTCATGTTTCTAATGTCTAGAAGCATCTGGCTGTGTCCTGCAGATGACTCCACCACCTCTCCCAATATACAGTCTCTGCCATATTACATTACATCATTCCCCAGAAACAGTTGCAGCATGGAGACCCAGGACAGAGATCACAGTTCCCAGCACCACAGGGAGGGGCAGCACAGATGAGAAGTCAAATGAGGAACCCACAGCTGGGGATAATCATGGCAGACAGAGTTATGTAAAATATGCTATGGCCTTGGCTAAGAGGCAACAAATAGTGCACACATTCACTGCTCAAAGGAACTAAACTCATGCAAACAGTAACAAAGATGCATGCAAAGTGACCAGCCTTTACTTACCCATGTACTAGCTGGTTACTATGTGCAAGAGACATACGTAAACACGGAATTCAGCATTAACAGCTGCAGTAACAAAGGTGAGTGATGAACCTGTAATGAAGAGATAAATGCTTACTCTCATATGTGTGTAGTGTACTTGGTTTAATGCCTCTAAATGCTTAGGTTTTTACATACCTTGACTGGAATGGATGCCATTTTAATTCAGAACATAATTAAAGTTCATGAACATTTTGCTTCGGTGTGTAACATTTGATGTGAGTGCTCTTCTCAGCACCTGCAATGAACCCTGAATTGTCTCTTTTTGCATCTCATGAGAGGTTACTTTTATCGGTAGATTATTTAGGAATGTTTGAAGATTCTTTTTATTATCCCAGTAAAAGCAAACTGCTGATCAACTATACAGGAATATCACTAGTAGGCTATAATAGTCATATATGCAACATAAGGAAAACAAAACAACTGTGAAGCTATTAAATTGTATAAAAAATATCCCTTACATATTTATACAACCTGTGCATTAAGCCAAAGAAGACCCATGTCAGACAAAACAAAGGGTAGAGGGCAATGCCATCATCATCATCATCTACCTAGGCAGGTGATCAAGCATAGTTGTACAGTATCACAAGTACAAAAAAAAGATAAGTATGTAAGAAACAAATGAGAGGAAGCTTCATTACAACACTAGAAAGAAAAGTTATTGCACAAAAAACTTGCTCAATCGGCTCACTACTGTGGATCAGGCATAGACAACCCTAAATCACAAAGAAATATGCAAACAGCAGGGCACAGTCATCATCACTTGCACAGGGTTGGTGGTTACAAGCGGGCAAGTCAGAAACAGAATTTTGTGTGTGTGTGTGTGTGTGTGTGTGTGTGTGTGTGTGTGTGTGTGTGTTGGCATGGACAGGATAAGGTGTACTGTGTGTGTGGATCTGCAGGAACAAAAGCAAAGCAGTCATGCTTGCACTGCAACCTGGCCTCCTTGACAAGTGTAAGCCATGTATGGCAGAGGATTCAGTTCAACATTACTACACCCAGCCATGTAAACTACCTCTGACAGGAGCTACACTGCTAGTTCCATGATCCTGGTGGGAAGTCTGGGTGTTACCTGAATATGAATTATGTCTGCTGGATGAACTCTTAACTATGTCCAAGACCATGACCACTTGGTCTACCACATCTGGGTGTGGACACTTCTACCATTGACAGAGTAGTGGAAGTATTACCACCATACGGGACTGGGATCTGGTATGGCCACATCAGCTAAAATCTGATGAAGCACTGTCTCCTTGTTCTAATGGATGCTGACCCTCTCCCAGCAGACATTCCATAACAGACCCTGAATGGTCTGGTGTGTCATTCATCCAGTCCAAGGAGTCACACACACAGTTTATGCAGTAGCACATGTCAGAATTCATGAGATGCAGTACTCTATCTCTTCTGAGGGTCTGGTGAAACTTGCCTGTGCCTCCATGATAGCCATGCACAGACATTGGGTGGCAGAAAGGGAAGGGTGGTAAGCAAGCCTCCTCTGAGCACCTTTACCATCACCCCTGTATGGTATTTACCCTCATGATAGCTGGGGGGTGATTCTGACAGCTCTGCAACTTGGGTAAGCACACTACCCTGACCAACCATGTCCCCCTCAACTTATCTAATCTCAGATGGCTCTGTGTCATGGGTATGCATAGACATAATGACCGTGTCCATACTGTGGATAGAGGATGTAAGAGCTACATCTTTGGTATCAGACATAACCTCTGAAGCCACAGACTGTACTTGTATACCACCATCATTGTAAGAGGCTACTGATCCTCTAGAATCAGGTGGTAGGAGCTCCACAGTGCTGTTCCTAGCCTCACCTGTAATTACTCCAAGAAATTAGAAAAATAAAATATATATAAATGAAAATAAATAACATATGCCCATACCATGTGCAGGTGATCATTGCACCTCAATGTCACATGTCCCTAGACACACAAAATTGCAATAGATAGAGGTATGATAAGCAATAAACATGAGATGACCACAACTTTACACTACTTTTATATGTAATATGAATGACATACGCGGGGCATCACTAGCTGATGCTTTGTGGCTGTCTTCCATCTTTCCACTCACATCCACTACAGCACTGGGTAACTTCTCTGTCCTGCTTGGATCCCTTACATTTGACAGGGACGCCTCCATCTCAATGAGCCGTGATTTGGTAGTATGCTCAGCCTAGTAACTCTTTGTTCCTTTTCTATAACCTTGACTGTATTTAGATCATTCTTTAGTATATCGTAGGACCTATGCCTGATAGCCTTGATAGTCTGTGGCCTTGGCCACCCACAGCATTCAGATTCTTGGCTACCTGCCACCAGAAACTGTCACAGAAGGGCTCATCATCTGAGCATGAATCTAGGATCTGCACCCCATGGAGATGGAGAACCCAGAAAATACCTAATTTTCAATATCTGAAAATGCAGGGTTGTGTGATACTGATGCTGTCTTTATTGGTTTAGGCATCATATCCCTACTGTGAAGTAAAAAAAGAAATATATCATATACAACACAACAGGGACTGTGTGGTTACAATCTAATCTAATACTGAGCTGAAAAAAATCCTTATGCAGGCATCACCATTTAAAACATTTAATTATATATCTGAATACTAAGAACTAAGCAATACCTGTACAATCCCACATATCCCCCTTTCCAAGCCAAAAACACAATTTCGTAATGGAAAAAATGATGTTAGGGATTTAGAACAGCATTAGTAGTGAACAGTTTATTTAATGTCACTTTAACCTACATAAGCTTCTCAATTCAGATGGGTCAACATCCTCTGAAATGTTTGACAGAAGTGCATGGAACAGAAAGTAAAGGAACATTGCAGTAGCAACTGTTATACCTTTATTATAAACACAACCTTGCAAAGTGTAGACAGTGCTCGTTTTGATAATAAAATCATACTAAAATAATTCTGTAACAAGTAGCTGTAAAGAACATAACATACCCTGACAGAAACAGTAAGAGAATTATTTAAAAAGCAACATAAAAAATGCAAGTTATTAACAGTCAACAGCAGTAGTTATTCACACACCTAAGCAGTACAAGTGGGACTATTCAGAAATGTGGCTATGTAATACCTTGCAAGTGTGACATATTAACAGTGTGCACATTTAATTAAGTCATAGCCTGCTAATGGGAAGTACACTTACAGAGGGTTTGTCAGAGAGAAGTGAGAATAGGATTACTGATAAAGGTTTTATGTACATTTACTGACTTATAAGATAACTTTTATACCTTCTTTAGTAAAATATTGCTAGAAGATGACGTGCCTCTGATTACAAAGAGTCTGTAAGTCATGTCCAGTATGTATAATGTATAAATACAGACAAAAAGCTTAAACTCATTACAAAATGTAATGAAATCATGTTACAAAGAGATCAAAATGGATTAATGTACACACAAATGGAAAGAACACACTCGTGTCTTGAAAAATGTTGTACTTTCACATTTCACTATCATAGCTTCTGCAAGGATCACATTCAGCAAGACTTGTACTGTGAAAGGACAAATGGCAAGTATGATAATGGGTCTCTTTGCTCTTTAAATGTAATAAGCTGGGTATATATGCTTAACTTTCTCAACATTGTGTTGATGTGGCAAACTGCTAATCATGTCAATGTTTCATGGTAATTCCATGGTTTTGTGCCTCAGATCTAGAGAGGATGATGTCTGTATGAAAGTAGGGGTCCTCAACATCAACTGTGTAATTACATAAGTCCACAAAGTTAAGAAATCATCACATTGATTCATGATTTTTTTTTTTTACTTTATCCTTTGTGTGATTCTTGGTATTGCACATCGCTGACTATCAGTTATGACTTTCATTGAATGACAATCCACCTTCCAAGGCAAAACTCAAACATGTATTTTGAATGCACAGTGACTTTGCCATCAGTAGGGCAATTAACAGTGTCAGTGATACACTTTACTCAGAACTCTGGACAGTACGAGTGCAGAAAATACACCTCTCATTTAACTTTCTCAGTGGCTCAACATGTTAATGAAGTATGTTCTGAAGAACAGCACAAGCAGTGCAGGATTTGAATCTTCATTAGGGGCATTTTGATTTTAGCTGTCACAATAAATCTGTATGTGTTGTACTTCAACCTGAACTACACTTGCAATATAAAATGGTATTGCTACAGCACATGTGTGTATAATGGGTAATAAACAAAATAACTGATCCGTGTCACCTTCACTAATTGTAGTAATGAATGGTAGAAACACTCTTTTATGTGCATAATGTTACAAATAGCAACTAGGCTAAAATATGATTGTAGGATCATCGGAGATTACTAGGCTAATAGCCCTGAGGCCTTTACAAGCCTAGCCAAGAGTTTATCCCCAAAAAAGAAACCTCAATCAGCACCCATCACCCCTGTCAATGAGGGGTACAGGTGGAACCCCCTGGAACAAATTTGTAGTTTCCCATCCACTCATCAAGGTTGCACTTGAAGAGAGTCAGCTATGTGGTTTCTTTGATCTGTATGTGGAGTCTGTTCCAGAAATATGGCACCTATGGGAGACAAACCTGTCTCTCCAATAGGTTTTGCTAATGTCGCATATTAGATTTAGGTCTTTCAATTGGGTAATGTGTGAGGAGCTAGACTTACTGATATGGATCATCTCTAGTAGAGCAGGGTCTGAGATAGCCTTGTAGATGAGACTCAGATCACCTCTAAGCAATCTGTACTATACCGAGTAGAGTGATAGTGATTTGAGCCTGTCCACATAGGACAGGTATTGCAGGCCATGGATTCTCTTTATGAGGTATTTCTGTGGCCTTTCCAGTTGGTGTAGGTGTTTGGAGAGGTACATACCAAACAGGGCATTGTACTCAGTTAATGGCCTAAAGAAGGAGGAGTACAGAAAAGTAATAACCTCCTTTATCCTGGATGCAATCCCTTTACTTATGAGATGAACCAAGTGTGATGCCCATGTGCTGGCCCAGTAATGAAGGAGTCTCAATCCTCATCACTAACAGCAGTGAGGGGTGTCCAAATTGGGAAGGATAACAAATACACACACAGTAAAGTACAATTTTGCTTAAGGGCACACAGAGATCACAGTCAGTCTGGGGCTGGTTTCTCCCTTTCTCTCCAGATCTCCAATAAGACTCCCCACAAGCACAGCTATAGGGTTCAGATCTCAGCCTAGTGGTCAAGCTAAAACCTCTAGCAGCCTCTCTGTCCACTCAGTGCTTCATGTCCCTGCCCAAGTAGCTGACACACACACACTTTAAAATTGATTTAGATACTGTCAGAAGAAAAAATTCAAGCGAGTCACATCTGCCTCAGGTGATGAACATTTCCTTTATTTGCAGCTAACCAGATTACAGCAGCATGTTGGCCAAGATGATCTCAATCTGATCAGCTTGATTACTGACATCAACTTTTATACTTTCCTGTTACTAACCAAAATAGCTTTTGTTACATTTCTAACAATTGACAGTTGGCTATGAAAAACATCTAGGATCACAATTTACCTCAGAAAAGAATGTTTTACCTCAAAACCACAGCTAGTGTAGAATGTTTACCTCAAAACCACAGTTAGTGCAGAACATTTACCTCAAAACCACAGTGGTAGCTGGAGTTTTCCAGAGCTTGCCTCAGTAAATTAACTCTTATTCAGAAGTATAGAAAACAGATGTTATTCAAGTTCATAAGCAAACTACATCTATCATAGATAAAGCCCATCTTTAATAAACATAGTTCAATGACCTTTTCTTACCAACACTTCAGCAAATAGCATATTCATTTTGCTAGATGGGCGAAAGAGACAAATAACAGTGTGTTTTAAAACTTTTTCTCTTAACATTTCCCCCCTCAAAACACTTGTATTTGTCTTTTTATTTCAGCAATATATGGTAAAAACTAAATTTTTCTTTGCATACATTACTTCATTTGCAAGACAAACTTTTAAACTTCAAAACATTTGCAAAAGTCACATTTCAATGTATTCACTTTCACCAGTCTGTTGCAACTGCTGGTACATCATTTTCGTAACAGCAGTAGCAACCAGTCTTTGTAGAAGACCTCTGATACAGGGTATACAACAGCAACCACATACCACCACGACAGCCACAGCGACTCCAACGGACACCAGGAAACTGCTGATGAGATGACTCCATTTTCCAAACCATGTTCATAGAAAGTCTGTAAAGGGATTACTTACCCCAGAGTTCTCTGCCAATTCTTCGGATAACATTTCCAAACCTTTCAAAGCTCAAGTGATGCTCCCATCAGGGGCAGTGTTATTCAAAATATATGTACAACAGAAAGTCCCAAACATCCTGCAAACTCCTCCTTCTTTGGCCAGGAACATATCCAACGCAATTTGATTCTGCCATGCCACCTGCGAAGTGGCCTCCAGTTGTTCAGCAATACCTTTCAATATACCTTTCAATGCATCTTTGGTATAGTTCACAAAACGCTGCTGGTTATGATCCAGTCCACATTCTTATTGGGTTGAATCCAGACAAAGATGGATGCAAAACCAGCCGCTATTTGGTTTATTGCTTTGTATTCATCAGACACGCCTCTTGGTACGCCAATGCTATCGATGTAGACACTGCTATTGAAGGATTGCTTCAGTGCTTCTCTTTTTCTCTTATTCAACCACCTCGGCTTTATTTCAGCTTCTCTTATGAAATTGCTTGCTGGAACTGGGAAAATGTAGAATGGCAGAATTAACTTTGCAAGTGCACAAGTTCCTTTCCAGGGAATTGTAAGCCTTGATCTGAGTTTGTTGTCTCCACATAACCACCATACGTCTGCCAAACTATGAGTTTGGTTCTCCAGAAATGGATTCCCATTGCCATTCACAGTAACATTGCAATAATTCTGTCCCATATTGCATTAATTCTTTCCTGTGCCATCTCTGGAAATGCACATATACAAACCTGGATAGGAAATTGTTGTAGGTGGTTTCTCAACTTTGCTTATGACTGGAAAACGCTGGGTTTCATCTTTGCATTTATCTTCGGTTTTGTTGAAGAATAACTTTAACAGACACATCAGATTACCTTCAGCTTGCATCAATGGGACTATCGCTAGTTGCTGTTTACCTTCAGCACAAGAAACACAGTTCTCATGATGTGCCTCTCGGGTACTATATCTAACCCAAGATAACCATTCATTATGGTGTACAAATCCCATCTCGAGTAACAACTGTTCTTCCTCTGTGAAGGCAAAATCTGCTTTACTTGTAGCATTTTTAAGGCTTTGCACTTTAAGTTGGAGGGTCCCCAAAGGATCAGTTCCAATTGGAAGAGACACTCCAATTCCATAAACTCCTGAATCACTTTCTTGTGGTGACACGATGGTTATAGTAATCACTTCAGTACCTTGGAAATGCACAATTTTTATTCTTTGTTGTCTGCTTTTATCTTTCTCCGGTATCACTGCACCACTTGTTTCCCATCCGTTCACATTTGTTGACCACCAAACATTTGACCAGGACGCACAGTCTCTATTGCACAAGTATTTTTCAAGAGTCAGGAAATCATTACTGTTCCATTTAGCACAGTCCAAAATTCCTTCACAAAGTTTTACCTTGAACATAGTAGTAACACCTGTTTGCGCTTGCAGCACCACCATTCCTTTTTCTCTCACAACTGTTCCTTCTCGTATGGACATATTTACTTTTGCCACCAAAATCATCATCATGTAACAGTTCAAGTACCAGTTGAACATGGCCATCCTTCCTTTGTAGTCAGACTTTGCGTTCAGGGGTCCGATGGAGTCTGACCAACATCAATGGTAGAAGGAAAAGTCTTAAGTTTTTTACAGTGGGTGATATGAATCCACAAAGTTCTCGCAGCCATCTTTACAGCCGTAGGTGTTGAGATGAGTACTTGATATGGGCCTTCCCACCTGGGGGATGACCAGTTCTTTCTCTTCACAATTCGGATCCACACCCAGTCCCCGGGTGCCACGCTTAGCAAGGTTTCACTTCTGGAATCTGCAAAGGAGTCATTGGTTACAAGAGACTTGACATTTAGCAGCTTCTTCATATAATCCGCCAGATCCTCACCAGCCTCACGTTCCACTGGCAACAATCCTTGCCACTGTGGGACGTAATATGGTCTCCCAAACAAAAGTTCAAATGGTGTAAGTCCTTTGTAGGAGGGTGAGATTCGCATGTACAGGAGTGCCAATGGAAGGCACGCAGTCCAGGATCTATGCGTTTCTGCCATCAGTTTATGGAGCTTACTCTTCAGGACACCATTGTGTCTCTCCACCAGTCCAGCTGACTGCAGATGGTAAGCACAATGGTACTTGAGATCAATTTGAAACACTTGACCCAACTTGTGCACAATCTGGTTTACAAAATGAGACCCATTATCACTATAAATGCGTCTTGGAAGGCCAAATCGGGGAATTATTTCTGTTGTCAAAAGCTTTGCTACTGTGTGTGCATCATGATGCCTTACTGGAAAAGCTTCTACCCACTTAGAAAAAGCATCAATTATGACTAGACAAAACCTTTTTCCCTCTGAGGGTGTCAACTCAATAAAGTCCATACAGAGTGTGTGGAATGGATATGTAGGGGTAGGGAATGCCTGCTGAGATTTTTTAACTCCCCCCTGAGCATGATACTTTGCACATAATAAACAGAATTGCTTTGCATAAGTTGAAAACCCCTTACACCAAAACACCTTAGACACTATTTGAACCATTGTCTGTACTCCTACATGAGCAGGTCCATGGCTAACCAATGCAGCATACCTAAAAAGGTTTGAGGGTAATACCATTTTGCCATCTGATGCCCTATACAACCCATCCTGTTGAGTAATACCATATTTTACCCAACGACATTTTTCCTTCTGTGTTGTTAATGTTTGCATTACTTTTAGTGTCTCTAAGTCTAAGAGGTGTCCGGGCTCTAAATCATTGTCATGTAAAAGCAAATCATTTTCTTGAGCTGCCTTTTTTGCAGCCATAGCAGCAAAATCATTTCCCCTGGAGACAGGATCTTTTTTGTTAGTATGTGCGGAACATTTACATATCACTATCTGAAGTGGTAATTGCACTGCATCTAACAACTGTAAAATTAAATCTCTGTGATTTATTGGTTTGCCTGTCACAGTAACCATTCCCCTATTCTTCCATTGTTGGGCGAAAACATGCACAGTGGAGAAAGCATATTGACTATCTGTATAAATTGTC
Organism: Protopterus annectens; assembly: GCF_019279795.1. Taxonomy (NCBI): domain Eukaryota; kingdom Metazoa; phylum Chordata; order Ceratodontiformes; family Protopteridae; genus Protopterus; species Protopterus annectens. The sequence continues at coordinate 636,444,810 of NC_056729.1, read as the reverse complement.
ACTTTTTTACCCTCCCCTAAGGTACAAGCTCGAGTCAAAGCCACTAACTCAGCTGCTTGGGCAGAATAAATGTTTGACAATCCTTTTGCTTCTAAAACTTCAGTTTCTGTGGTGACAGCATACCCTACTAGTGTTTTTCTTACAGTGTCCTTCTTTGCTGATCCGTCTACAAACAAAACAAGATCAGAATCTACCAACGGAATATCTGTTAAATCTGGTCGGGGAAGTACTTTGTCATGAATGCTCTCTAAACAAACGTGTGGAGTACCTTCTTCTGGAGTCGGCAAAAGTGTCGCCGGGTTAAGAGTAGTACATCTTTCTATGGTCATATGTGGCTGTGTCAGCAGCACTGTCATACACGGCAAATGTTGACTAGGAGATAAAAAGGTTATCTTATCTTGCAAAAGTATGGTAGCTACTGAATGTGGAACTCACAATTTTAATGGGTGAAACAAAACTAATGATGCTGAGGCTTGCACTGCCATGGTGGCTGCCACTACAGCTTGAACACAATGCGGCAATGGCCTTGCAACAGGATCCAATCTGGAGGAGTAGAAAGCTATCAGTCTCTGTTTATCCCCATGTACTTGTACCAGAACCAAAGTCATATATCCTCCCTTACAATCAACCATTTGTACAAACTGCTTAGAATAGTTCGGAAAACCCAAAGCAGAGGATCCTGCTATCAATTGCTTAATTCTATTAAATGCTTGTATTGCCTTATCTGTCCACTGTATATTACTTTTAGCTGCCATGGGAGTGTCATAAATCAGTGCGGTCAATGGCCCTACTTCTTCAGCATAATTAGGAATCCAACTTCTACAAAAATTAGTCACACCTAAAAACGACATCATCTCCCGCTTAGTCGTAGGCATAGGTGCTTCAAGAATTGCTTGTTTTCTTTTATTTTCCACTTGTCTACCTTCCTGCGAGATTAAATAACCCAAGTACTTTACTTGTGCTTTCCACAATTGTAACTTTTCTTTATTTACCTTATGTCCTTGCTCAGCTAAAAAAACTAAGAAGGGCTAGGGTATCCTTTTTACAACTTTCCTGCGTGGGTGAGGCCAATAGAATATCATCTACATACAACAGAACCTGGCTTCCCTCTGGGGAAACAAACTGAGCTAAATTCGCAGCCATTTCTTGTGCGAATATTGTTGGACTCTCACAATAACCCTGTGGCAATCTGGTGTATGTGTATCTTTTACCTTGGAAAGTGAATGCGAACCAAAATCTACTCTCCTTGTGTAGTGGTATGGAGAAAAAAGAATTGCTTATATCTATGACAGAAAAATATCTGTGCTGAGGTAGTAAATCATTAAGTAATGTATAGGGGTCAGGGACCACCGGTGCTCTTGGGATCACAGCTGAATTAACTGCTTGTAAATCCTGAACCAATCTCCATGACCCATCCGGTTTCTTTACAGGAAACAACGGAGTATTGCAGGGTGAATCTGGGCATTCAACAAGAATTTCTACCTGTTTTAGCTGTTCAATAACTGATTTAATTCCTTCCTCTGCTTGCTTACTTAGTGGATATTGGTGCTTACGATGTCTAAAACCTGACTTTGCAGTTATACAAACTTCACCTGCTGTTTTCATTAATCCTACATCTCCTTTACCTTTTGACCATAAATCTACAGGCAAGGCACTTAATGCACTATCTTCCTCTTGAGTTAGGAGGATTTGTCATGCCATTTCTATTTTGTCATCCCTGAGGTGCAGACTTGGTCATGCCCAAGTCACCCAATTTAATCTTTGTACCTGGATCTGTTGATCTTTCAACTGACTTTCAGACATTGTGTTCCAAATTGTTACCTTTTTCACCAAATCTGCCCAATGTGTCCCCACTGCTTTAGTAACTGAGATATGTGGGCTATAACTTGAGCGATATAAAGAACTCATTTCCTTAGTCAAAGTACAGGTTACTACTGTATTACCTTGTGTATCCCAAAACATATCATTCAAAATTATCCTTGCACACTTTTGCTTAAAGAATTCTTTTTCAAATTCTTTATCCGGACCAGGGGCCTTATAGAACATTGTACAATGTAAGTGCACCGCAACCTGTGGTGACCCGCTCCTAGATTTACTTAGAGCTAGATTGATCAACTCTGTATCAACCCTTCCCGGGCCATCTGAAATCAAGTCAAATTCTTTATATGGACCAAGGGCCTTATAGAACATAGTACAATGTAAGTGCGCCACAACCTGCGGTGACCCGCTCCTAGATTTACTTAGAGCTAGATTGATCAACTCTGTATCAACCCTCCCCGGGCCATCTGAAATCAAGTCTAGGCTATACCAGTAAAACAAGTCTTGTACTCCCTGTACTACTAAGCCATCCGCTTACCTTTTTGCCTCAATACCCTTAGGTGTGGGAATTGCCGCTATTCCAAACACATGCATCAAATCTCTTCCCAGCAAATTAACTGGACAAACGTTTGATATAATTACCCTACACCTAACAGTTTGGTTTGTTTGTGGATCTGTGAACAGTAGAGGATGCGACAGTGGTTCCTTATAAATTTTCCCGTTTGCCGCTTTTACAAGGACAAACTCATCTGTTTCGCAGTTCGGAGGCAGAACTGCTGGACCCAAAAGTGTATGCGATGCACCTGAATCATATAAAAACTCCACTTTCTGTCCCTCAACCAAAAACTCTATAATGGGTTTCTGATCTAGATGCATAGCAATACCCAAATTTGCCAGGTTTATGACTTCACAGTCACAATCCCGCCCTTCCATTAGAGTGTTTCTGACATTCATCGTAGAGAGTGTCTGCCTCTTCACTATCCCCATAATGAAGATGGCACCTTTCTTTACTATCATATAGTCATGTGGAGCCCTTGTTCGTAAGCTGTGGGGGATGTTTCCACTCTTCATAGTCGGCAGCGAAGTGCCCACGTCTACCGCATTTAAAACATTCTCCACGTTTTAACCTTTACCTATAGGCTGAATGTCCACCCGGTTCATTTAACATGTCTCATTGTGGGCCCCCACATTTTTTTATACCACCACGGCGCCCTTGCCCCCTTTGGTCCTGTACTAAGAATATGCTTGCTTACTTAGTGGATATTGGTGCTTACGAGGTCTAAAACCTGACTTTGCAGTTATACAAACTTCACCTGCTGTTTTCATTAATCCTACATCTCCTTTACCTTTTGACCATAAATCTACAGGCAAGGCACTTAATGCACTATCTTCCTCTTGAGTTAGGAGGATTTGTCATGCCATTTCTATTTTGTCATCCCTGAGGTGCACACTTGGTCATGCCCAAGTCACCCAATTTAATCTTTGTACCTGGATCTGTTGATCTTTCAATTGACTTTCAGACATTGTGTTCCAAATTGTTACCTTTTTCACCAAATCTACCCAATGTGTCCCCACTGCTTTAGTAACTGAGATATGTGGGCTATAACTTTAGTGATATAAAGAACTCATTTCCTTAGTCAAAGTACAGGTTACTACTGTATTACCTTGTGTATCCCAAAACATATCATTCAAAATTATCCTTGCACACTTTTGCTTAAAGAATTCTTTTTCAAATTCTTTATCTGGACCAGGGGCCTTATAGAACATTGTACAATGTAAGTGCACCGCAACCTGTGGTGACCCGCTCCTAGATTTACTTAGAGCTAGATTGATCAACTCTGTATCAACCCTTCCCGGGCCATCTGAAATCAAGTCAAATTCTTTATATGGACCAAGGGCCTTATAGAACATAGTACAATGTAAGTGCGCCGCAACCTGCGGTGACCCGCTCCTAGATTTACTTAGAGCTAGATTGATCAACTCTGTATCAACCCTCCCCGGGCCATCTGAAATCAAGTCTAGGCTATACCAGTAAAACAAGTCTTGTACTCCCTGTACTACTAAGCCATCCGCTTACCTTTTTGCCTCAATACCCTTAGGTGTGGGAATTGCCGCTATTCCAAACACATGCATCAAATCTCTTCCCAGCAAATTAACTGGACAAACTTTTGATATAATTACCCTACACCTAACAGTTTGGTTTGTTTGTGGATCTGTGAACAGTAGAGGATGCGACAGTGGTTCCTTATAAATTTTCCCGTTTGCCGCTTTTACAAGGACAAACTCATCTGTTTCGCAGTTCGGAGGCAGAACTGCTGGACCCAAAAGTGTACGCAATGCACCTGAATCACATAAAAACTCCACTTTCTGTCCCTCAACCAAAAACTCTATCATGGGTTTCTGATCTAGATGCATAGCAATACCCAAATTTGCCAGGTTTATGACTTCACAGTCACAATCCCGCCCTTCCATTAGAGTGTTTCTGACATTCATCGTAGAGAGTGTCTGCCTCTTTACTATCCCCATAATGAAGATGGCACCTTTATTTACTATCATATAGTCATATGGAGCCCTTGTTCGTAAGCTGTGGGGGATGTTTCCACTCTTCATAGTCGGCAGCGAAGTGCCCACGTCTACCGCATTTAAAACATTCTCCACGTTTTAACCTTTACCTATAGGCTGAATGTCCACCCGGTTCATTTAACATGTCTCATTGTGGGCCCCCACATTTTTTTATACCACCACGGTGCCCTTGCCCCCTTTGGTCCTGTACTAAGAATATACCACCATCATCCCCTACTGCCAACACTTGTACTTTCTTTTTCTTTTTTAGATTAAAATGTTGCTCAGCATGTCATGCATATTCAAACAAAGGTTGCAGTCTACATGTTCTATGATCTGCCATGTGCTTAGTAATAAAACTACTTATCGGAGCCTTACAACCTTTAAGAAAAGCATTCTTTAATTGCTGCTCATACGGACTATCATTAGTCTGATCCTGCGGAATCATCATTCCACAATGGTTATTGAACACTTCTGTCAATCTTACAATATAATGATCTACAGATTCATCATCATTTTGAATGCACTGATTTATTACTGTCCAATCTGCTGTTGGACGCCACTTATCAGAAATTCTCTTTAACAGATCAGTGACTTGCGTGTCTAACACCCCAGAATTATGCTTTAATGTAGTGCCGTCATCTGCCTTACATGTCCAAGTACCACAAACTAAGTGCCAATCTGTACCTAAGATTTGTCACACTACTTGTTCTACTTCTAAACCATTTAGATGATAACTTAAACGCATACCAACTATGTCCTCAGAAAACTTTTGAAAATTAACCTTGGGATGAGGAATACCATCCATAGCTCGTTTTATATCCTCTCTAGCCCAGGGACAATAAACTAAAATAGTTGGTTCTTGTCCAACATCTCCTGCTTGTGGGTTTGCAACTTGTATTAAGGGAAGAGCTTCTGAATGGTCAGAATGTTTAATAGCCCAACGTCCTTGCCCTGCTGGTCCTGACCTTAACTGCATAGGTTGGTCTACCTGTTGCAAAGCAACTTTAGGTACTACGGGAATTTGTGGGTAAATTGGAGGGGTCATAACATTTCCTTGAGCAGCTAATAACCCACCCTGCTTTACAGATCCCATATAAACAGACTGATATTGAGGAGGTTCCCCTGGTATGGCAGCAGCAATTTCACCATACGGTGGGGCGGTTGCCTGCCTTTGTACTGCACAAACTGTGTGCTCATCCTCCTTATCTAAAAATAAAGCTATTTTTTCACTTGGCACCAGTGATCCCTTTTGATTTATTTTCTCTTTTTCCTGACACTGTTTTTCTTTTATAGCTTGTTTATTTGCTTCTTCTAACCATTTTTGTGCTTGGGGAAATCCCAATTGCCTTTGCTTTTTAGTTCTAGTTCCTGCATCTCTTTTCAAATATCTAACCAATTTTGCACAGGCATTCTTATTCAGTGTACCATCAAAATCATATTTCAACTTCCACGTCTCAAAAATTTTACATTATTTTTGTTTAAACTTTTCATATACTTAGCATCAACATTTAAACAGGCATCACTCTCACACTTGCAGCAACTTGAACCCATGTTTTCCATAGATTTCTTATTTTAGGACTGCATCAAAATTATTTTTACAGGGCTTATTACAAAATGGGGCTATCTTAACGGGGATCCTAACAAAACAACAGGTAATCCTAACAAAATAATCTTAATAATTATTCCTACCCACCCTTAACTAAAAATAAAACCCTTAACTAAAAATAAAACCCCTGTTGACAAGGTTAAATTAAATTAAAATAAAAAAAAGGTATTTTCATCCTACCTGAACCAGATGAGACTCCGTTTCCCCTTGTTGGTTCGGAAACCGTCCCTCAGATAGGGATCAGAGAGCAGCCGGCCTCTTTCCAATGACAAATCAGTTGGAGGGCTTTCCGTCGAGGGAATCTTAAGATAAGAAACCCTCACCTGCGCAGGTTTTTCGGTCTCTCTGTCAGCCTGATCCATATCTTCGTAGAGGTTTCCGGTCCGAAAGACCAAAATGTCAGAAGAAAAAATTAAAGTGAGTCACATCTGCCTCAGGTGATGAAAATGTCCTTTATTTGCAGCTAACCAGATTACAACAGCATGTTGGCCAAGATGATCTCAATCTGATCAGCTTGGTTACTGACATCAACCTTTATACTTTCCTGTTACTAACCAAAATAGCTTTTGTTACATTTCTAACAATTGACAGTTGGCTATGAAAAACATCTAGGATCACAATTTACCTCAGAAAAGAATGTTTTACCTCAAAACCACAGCTAGTGTAGAATGTTTACCTCAAAACCACAGTTAGTGTAGAACGTTTACCTCAAAACCACAGTGGTAGCTGGGATTTTCCAGAGCTTGCCTCAGTAAATTAACTCTTATTTAGAAGTATAGAAAACAGATGTTATTCAAGTTCATAAGCAAACTACATCTATCATAGATAAAGCCCATCTTTAATAAACATGGTTCAATGACCTTTTCTTAACAACACTTCAGCAAATAGCATATTCATTTTGCTAGATGGGAGAAAGAGACAAATAACAGTGTGTTTTAAAACTTTTTCTCTTAACAGATACAAACACACAGACACTCCTGAGGAAGGCTGGCACAGGTTCTCCAGCTGTGTCCCCATTCTGCCTGGCTATAAGGCAGTAATCACTACCACAAACAACCAGTATCAGCTACCATAAGGCCCTTCCCAAAGGGTGACCAATCTCATTGTGTAATATTACTGTTACCCAAATAGTAAGTGTGACCCAGGGCTAAAGCTATTGGAGTGGCTTGGACAGCATCACTATATACATGCAATGTACTCTAGAACTTAAATTATCAATACACAAAATAGCCATAGTTGAAAGGTTTAAAAATATTTAATAATAAATAATAAAAACACAAGACAATACTTCTTACTGCACAGTGTTAATCAAGAGTTCAGAGATCACAGGAAAATGCTTAAAATAATACAGTAGAATAGTTCTGGCATCAATACAGAAAACAGCTAGACTAAACTTACTATTTTCTATTTATATCTAACAGCAATCACAGTTCTAAATAAACTTACATATAGAGCAAAATAGAGTACTGGTGAGTTGTTGTCAGCTTTAGACAAAATCCAAAAGGCTCTCTCTGTCTCCGAGAAAGTCCTTCAAACTGATAATACATCCTGCTGACTAATTTTAGATTGCATTATTCCTAACAATTCTCTGGTTTCCCAGGTTAACAGACACTCTACATAAACAATTCTTAGTAAGCTTGCACCTGGTCAGGAAACCACAGTAATTAAAGACATTACTAAAATTACTGTAACTTCAAGTCAAGTTTTACCACCATTGATGTGCAGTGATCATGGGGTTATTAAGGTTAATTTGTTGCTAGATAAGTCTGACAAACTGAAATCTAAGCCAATGTACAGAAAGTTAATTGCAGATTATAGGGAAGCAAAAGAGTTACTATATAAAACTAACTGGAGTGAGGTATTCAGTGGAAAAACTGCAGATGGAATGTAGAAAGTTTTGAAAGTGAAATTGTTTGAGTGCAAAAAGTCAAAAAAATGTTTAACATCAGGATCTAGGCATGCAGCATCAGGGGGTATATTTCCATAAGAATAAGATACCCGATTATGGTGAGAGACAAAAAATGTAAGAAATGGAAGAGAGGTCGAACTGCAACTTTGAAAACTGAAATAAACAAGCTGGACAAACAGATTAAGCATAGTGTTAGACAGGATCAAGAAAAATCTGAAGAAAATATATATAAAGATATTGAGCATAATAGGAAACCTTTTTATAGATACATAATATGTGGAAGGAGTAAAGATACACAAATTGATAAACTGTGTGCAGATTCCAAATGTTATTCTCAGACACAACTAATTATAGATATATTTGCAAAATCTTAAGCAAAACAGTTTGGCTCCACAAAAGGGGCGGTAGGTTGACATACAGGTAACCCCTGATACTGAAATCAAATTAGATTATATTGAAAAAGAACTGTGCAAACTGGATCCAAACAAAGAGCAGAGAGGAGACAGAATAAGTAACAATGACCTGAGAACACTTCAGCAAGAACTTACACTACCATTATATCCATTATATATATCTATTATTCACTAGGTCATATAAATATGGGGAGATTCCTCAAGATTGGAGACATGCACTTATTAAAGGAGTAGGACAAACCCAGAATCATATGGACCCTTAAGTCCACTTTCATGTTGTGGAAAATAATGGACTAGGTAATACTGGATAAATTATTTTCAGAACTGAATAGGTTGGGACTTAAAACCATATATCAGCATACATATGTTTGAAATAGATCTAGTACCACCTGTAACATGATGTTCTATAACAATATAATAACAGCTATGAATGAAAAATTGTGCTGTGACATGATTTATATAGATTTGACTTCAGCATTTGACAGGGTCATACACAAAACACTGATCAATAAATTAGTGCAACTAGGTATTGATGTGCTCCTGATAAGATGGAGAGCTACATGGCGTACAAATAGGACATGGCAAGTATCACACACCAACTGGACAGGTGAAATCCTTGGTTACAGTCAAGGTGTCCCTCAGGGCTCTGTTCTAGGCCCTTACTTGTTTAGACTGTATCTTTCAGAGCTTACTTTTTCATCTGAGGTGTTCTACAGTCTATAGTCTATATGCTGACAACCTGAAATTAGGTAAACTGATTGCAGGTCTTACAGATAAGGCATCTCTGCAAAATAATTTGACTAAATTGACCATCTGGGCACAGGAGAATAATATCTTGATAAAAACATCAAAAACTAAGCATATGAGATTTGGGAGACATAAACTGAAAGTTGAATATTTAATACAACACACAGTGATTGAAACTGTAGACTCATTTAAGGACCTGGGTATATGGGTAGATTCAGCTATGAGTTTTTCTAATCATATCAACCAATTGGCAAATGATAGTTATAGAACTATAGGCTGTATAAAAAGATTTATACAGTCAGGAAATCAAACATAATGAAGCCATTGTTTGTTAGTTACATTAGACCTAAACTTGAGTATGGAATAACAATATGGAAATGGTATAGGAAAACAAGCATGAATAAACTGGAAATAGTACAGAGGAAATATACCAAGGGCATACATGGATGTGAAAATCTAAATTATTAGGAAAGACTAAAATATTTGAACTTGGACAATGTTTTTTACAGATATTTAAGAGGAGATCTTATTCGGGTATATAGGGCATTTAGGGACAACTACCTCTAGGAATGTTTGGGGTTATCAAAAAGTACTAGAGAATCATCAGATAACCTGTGTAGAAGATTCTATAAGAATGAGAAGTGTACTAATTGGTTCTCTGACAGAGTAGCTGATGCTTGGAACAGACTACCAAATTACATTAAAGCAAGTACTAGTTTAGATATTTTTAAGAACAGCCTGGAAATTTATTATGGGAACAAGTGTTCAGATATATTGGCAAACTAGAAGGGCATACATGCCCATGCTTGAAACATTTGTATGTATGTATGTATTATATATGTAAAATCTAGCAATTAACTCAGGTTTCAAAACAACAAAAATAATCTGCTGGTTTAGACACCACGGCTCCGAGTTCAAGATCAAACAGTCATACAAGGCTTGACTTATCAACTTTCTTCCAGCAGAGTGCACTGTTGTTACATTTTTGACATTCAGCATTTAAACACAATTTTCTTCCATTTAAGAGAACAAGCCTGTGGCTTACGTTAATATTTACAAATTACAGAATTATCTACACAGTTCCATCTAGCTAGGCTGGCAGCCTTCACATATCTTCACACCAAGTAAAAGGCTTTTCTGACCACTGCTGCTACATGTGAGCTTGTTGTCAACTGGTGTACCCTGGTCTCTCATCACAGGTTGTGTGCTTAGGGGGGGTTGCTGTTGATGTGGTAATCAGTAGGGACCATGTTTTTGCCAAATAGTATGATAATACATTTTTTCACATTTAACTTTAAGGCCATGAATTTGGTACCAGTCATTTGTTACTGTGAGACCCTCTTGTAGTATGTTAACATCATTTGGGGAATCAATGACAGCACCCAACTTACAGTCATCTGAAACTTGGTCAGCCACATGCCTTTTGTCTTTGCCTGGACCCCTGGGATGTAGATGCCAAACAGTAGGGGTCCCAGGACAGATCCCTGGGGAACTTCACTAGTGACAGGTCTGCTATTGGAGGTCGAGGCACCTATTTTGACCTTGAGGGTCCTGTCGATGAGCCAGTTGAGCCAGCTGAATTTACGTCAAGTTGTGTTATCTTTTCTATGATGCCCAAATGGGGGATTGTGTTAAAGGCTTTGGCCAATACAAGGTAAGCTGTATATCTGACTTTCCCTCATCCAGTGCCTTGCTGACAGCCTCAAAAGAGTCAACCAAGTTCAACAGTCAAGATCTGCCCTTGACAAATCCAAGCTGGGTGAGGTCAAATACTTGGAGATTGCCTCTGTTCTTGTTTATGAGGTCCATAATAATATGCTCCATGGCCTTACAGATCAGACTTGACAAACTAATGGGGTGATAGTTTCCAGGGTCAGTAGTGGCACCATATTTGTGCAAGGGGATGACAATGGCAGTTCTCCACTCTACTGGTATGAAGCCTGTACTTAGGCTATGATTGAATGGGTGGTCAATGGTGAGGCTAGTTCTTGCTGGAGATGGTGCAGAATACAGCCTGTTTTACTATCAGGTCCCATGGAAGCTGTCTTCTTTGCTTTGGATAAGTTGCTTAACACTTGATCTATGGAGATGTGAGGTGCAGAACAACTATCTGGGATGTCAAATGGGACTTTGGGGGGGGGCAGGGAGTGAAGTTTGCACTGACCTAATTTGCGAGCAGGTTGGCTAATTCAACAGGATCACTGTAGGTGGTACCATTAAGAACTAATTTGAAACAAACCTGAGCTTTGCCATGGAGGTTCCTGACTTAACTGAAAAAGGCTTTGTGGTTAGCCTCTGTTTTGGAGGCTAGTTTCAATTCATAACTGGCTTTGGAAGTTTTCACTAGTGATCTAATTTGCTTGTTGAGGCTAAGGAGGGAGTTTTTCCAATTGGGAATTTGTGCTTTTTTACCCTTGGAAACCTTTTGTCATAGAGCCGGTTGATAGAGGATGTCCATCAGTTAGGTTTGTGTTTCCTTGAGGAGCAAGTTTAGTTTTGTTGGGCATGGCTGAGTCCATGCTGTTGTACAGGTGCCTGCATACTTCACTGATGTACTGTTCAGCATTTTTGTCTGCATCCTCTAAGTGGGGCGGTGGTGTGAAGCTACTAATATCCTCCCTAAGTAGGTCATAGTCAGCTTTTGAAAATTTTTTTTATCTGGTTAAGGCTGGGGGGTGACTGGATGGGATAGAAACTTCGAATAAGACAGACCGATTGTCTGATCTCTCCAGGGAAGAACTTACTATGGGGATGGTGCAGCAGTCATCTATGTTGGTGAGAACCAAGTCTAGAATGTTATCTCCCCTTGTGTGGGAACGAGACAAGCTGGTCTAGTGTGTTAGAATTGATGAAGCCAACAATTGAGTGTCTTGGAGCAGGAATAGTTCACCCAGTCTATGGTGGGGTAGTTGAAGTCACCAAGGATCCGGGTGTTAGGGGGTACCTTGATGGAATTAAGTAGGTCCAGGTAGGAGGAGTGGGTGTCCTGAGTCATGGAGGGGGTCCATAGCTGGCTGTAACTTGGATGGGTGTCTTGCCAATTATCAGTTGCAACTGGAGTAGTTCTAGTGCATCATACTGGCAAACCAGTCTGGAGGTCTGCTTGTCTTTAATGAAAATAGAAACTCCACCATCCTTAGTCTTCCTGACCACATTTAGGGGTTGGAATGTGTGGAATGAGGTATAGCCTGGTAAGACAGGCATGCTTTCTGCAGTTTGAACCAAGTTTCCATGACTGCACAGATGTTGGCATCTTTCAGTGTGAGGAGAGCCTCCAGTGAGTGCATTTTCAGGTTAAGGCTCCTAGTGTTAAGCAGCATGACTTCAGTTTGCTTTTAGACAGATCTTTTATGTTTGAAATTTTGTCTTTTGGACATTGCCTAAAAAAGGCACAATGGGGGAAGGAAGAGCCTTGGCCAGAATTCTGAATCCCAGGGGTGACAATTGGAGGCCATCTCTGGCAAAGCATTGAGGCCTGTCAACCATGTCATCCAAAGCAGACAGATACTGGATCCCCTTGCAATGACACCAGAAACTAAGCCAGTTGTTGAAGTCAGTTATTTTTTGTTGGTATTGTGGTATCATTCTTGGTGCAGGTAGGATGCTGCTTAGGGCTAGGGCCGTACCTGCCTGGGAGGCAGAATAATTAGCAACATGATGATTTAGGAAATATTGAGAGTTCGGCAACACAGTTTTAAACATACGTCTAAACATGTTTTTTGGAAAAAAATACTTTTCAGTAGGACTGGCACATCCAACACATCTAGTATGTATACTTCCATTCAGGAGAAACATTTACTCAGGGACAGTGCCCACAAAAAAATTCAGTACCCTTTAGCCCAATCATCTGCTTTGAAACACAGTGGTGAGGTCATCCTTTCAAATATGTTATGCCTCAAAAGTGTAGTAAATCTTCTGTGGCATCAACAATTGATAACCATGTTCTCTAACTTATGGACTTAGGTATTTGAAGAGTATAGTGCATGTGTGACTATAATGCTAGGTAGTTGGCTCTTACCTGACAGATGATGTGTGTACACTTCCCCTCAGTTAAAAACACAGTATGATGTCTCCCTTAACTCTTTCACTCAGTTTATGGCAAAGATTTGCCTTGGCATACAATGATGAAATCATACTTTCAAACAGGTTAATTTATTTATTTATTTATTTATTTGCAGTTGGTTTACCAGGATAGTCCATTGGGCCAAAAGAACCCGTTTTCAATGGAGTCCTGGGGAGAAAAGCTCCAATACAGACAAAAACAGGTACATACAAAAAACTACAATAATACTTATACAGAGTAAAAGATAAAACATTTAACACATTTAGGCTCAAAAATTCAAGAAGCATTCAAAACAATATAATCTGATGTGGATTAAATGTCAGGGGAATAAGTTAAAAGAGTAATGTGTTATGCATTCAAAGAAGTTGTTCAGAAGAAAACATAGACTTGCATTGCAGGGTAGGTATTGTGAGGGAACATAAGCTTAGATAGGAAGAGTTATGTATCTTGTATGGGAAGAAGAATGGGATAACATAGAATTATGAGGGGAGGAAGCAAGAACAATCCCATTGGGACCTTAGATATGTATGAAGAGATTTTTTGAACATGTACTGGTTAGAGGTGGTACGAATGGATGGTGGAAGTGAGTTCCAGAGACGAGCAAGATTAAAAGATAATAGGTGTTTACCTGGGGGATGAGATGGTTTATGTACTTGTAGTAGGTTTTGATTGTTAGACCTTAAGACTCTGTTAGGTAGGTGCATTTTGAAGGCGGAAGACAGGGAGGGACAGAGAGAGGGGCTAAGGATGAGCTTGTGAGCGAAAGTCAGCTGTATATATATATGAGTTGATTAGGCTTATATAAATCCTGTGTTTACACTGTTTGCATGAGCCCTACTGTACCTCAACATGGCCATGGGCATATGTCCTGGCTATGCTCTACTTGCTGGTTTGCTTGGAGTCATGCATATTCAATGAACAATGCTGCTTGTCCTGCAAAAATGACAGATTGTGATATCTTCAGCTTGATGTATGTGATGTTAATGTAGCCCCAACACTGTCTGTCTGTCTGTCTCTCTCTCTCTATCATAAACACACACACACACACACACACACACACACACACACACACACACACATACACACACACACACACACACACACACACACACACACACACACACACACACACACACACACACACACACACACACACACACTTCTATGCAAAGGTATTATAAATTATGTGAAAAAAAAACAACTCAGGTTTATATTTCTGAATTTTCCATGCCAGTTGATTTCTAAGCATATAAATCTTTCTGTTCTTTAGTAGCTCATACTCCATTTTACCTAGCAAGCAATCAAAAATAAAGAATTAATTCTATTTCCAAACCCATCAGTAATGCAGTGTTATTCTAAGCCACAGGTTAAGTAGTATTTCCAGACAAAAACTGCATAAGCCTCTGCTGCATGGCAGAAGGCTCAAGTATGATGAGCAATTATTTATTTGTTTTGATTTATATGATAATCATCTAGACCATTTAGGGAGTACCATCTAGTTAAATGACGTGGACGGAGTAGGCATGTAGAGAGACAGGGGAGCTCAAACCCAGCACTGCAGGATGCAACTCATTAACAGTTCATAACTTTCATCCTCTGCACTAAACTGCAATTAGTTCCACCCATCTTTACAGCACTCTTCTAATACATGATTTTTATTTCCCTAGATGATATAAATAGAGCAGGAGATAATTAAATAATTTTTCTATGACTACTACATGGATAAGCAAAACTGCACAATGAACAAATATGCCATGTTAAATGTGCTGTTTGTGCCACCAATATTTTCTGCTAGCCAGGAAACAATAAAAACAAAACTTTAGAAAAGGTGCAGCATTACGTTGTATGTACCCTTTAAAACTGTTATGGTTCTATTCATTAATTTATTTTCAGGATTTTAGACAGCAAAGACCTTAGTATTGTAACCAGTGGCTAATTTGCATGGCTAGCAGACTGAAAAGTATGTATGACCTAACCACTGTGTATTTAGATAACTAATGTCGACATTAGGAACCAACAGGGCCAAAATATACAGGCAAAAATAACATGGTTTACAAAAAAAGCAAGTTGTAACTGCTATTTAAATCTCAAAAGTATTTTTCTGTTTTCTTTATTCAGTAGGGCTTCTGTGTGATAATGCTGTACTAAATATTTGAAAATATTTTTAGACGGTTAGCTAGGGCTAAATTTATCCCGGCTCCACCAAGTCTCCTCTTCAGTTTTTCCCTTAAAAGTAGTCTAACTCTCAACCTAAACACTTAAAAAGCATCCTACATTCTAGCACTTGCTCAGACCTGATAGCAAGCACTAATATACCTCGACACTTGATTGCCCAGCACGGCAATGCTCATTATTCACCCCTTATCAATCAAGCGACTAAGCAGCTTGCCCTACTATTCAGGCATGACCAAAGGGCAATTTCAGGTATACTCTCCAGTCCAGCTGGTGAACCTGGGTATCCTGAGGCAATGTTACAACTCCCTCATGTACACAGACAACCCTCTCCTCCTACCACAAAACATTAACATATGCGAGAGGTGCAATTATATAGCTAAATTGGAGGCTAAGCTCTCTCCACCCAAGACTGGAACAGGCAGTCACGAGGAGAAGGTTAACACTTGCACCACACCTCCAGCCTCACATAGACATACTAAACCAGCAATGGCAAAAAATACACATAAATACACAAAATCATACTCGGAGGCTCTAAATAAAAACCTGCAAAAGCATCACAGACCTCCAAAGCAGATACCCAAAAAACCTGCACCTCCCGTCACAAACCAGACAACACATAAAACACAAAATCAGTGTGCCGCACAATCACAGCCCATAAGGCAAAATAACATACCTAACACACTAGTAATAGGCAACTCTATAGTCAGGAACACTAATGTCCCACTCACTTTGCTAGACAAGGAGAAGGTTACTGTTAGCTGCCTGTCGTGAGCCAGAATCCGCCACATAACACAAGCACTCAGGTCACTCCAGAACAAGTACAAATACGACTCTGACATTGTTCATGTTGGTGTGAATGACCTGAGACGTACCTACCTGGACTACATGAAAAGAGACATGGAAGAGCTCTCTGATCATGTAGCCCAGGTGGGTATGACCCTGACCCTGAGTAGCATCCTGCCCTTGCCAAGAATGATACCGCAGTAAAAAAGAAAAAAATGATCAATTTCAACAATTGGCTAAGCTTCTGGTGTCATTCAAAGGGGATCCAGTGTATGTCAGCCTGGGACAACATGCTCGACAAGCCTCGTTGCTTTGCAAGAGATGGCTTGCACCTGTCACCCCTAGGCTTTTGAATACTGGCCAAGGCTCTTGCTGGCCCCATAGTGCCTTTTTTAGGCAAGGCTCAAAAGTCAAACCCACCTCTGTAAACAGCACAAATAAAAAAATGAGGGTTATGCTATTCAATGCCAGGAGTTTAAAGCTCAAAATGCACGTGCTAGAAGCACTCCTCAGTATGGAGAATGTTGACATCTGTGCAGTAACTGAAACCTGGTTCAAGGCTCCACAGAGCACCACAGCACTACCGGGCTACAACTCATACCATACATTTCGGCCACAGAACATGGACCGAAACACAAAAGGAGGGGGTGTATCCATACTCATCAAGGATACATACACCTCCAGGTTAGTGGTGCAGCATGATACCTCCGAGATCATCCATGTGCAACTAACATCAGGCAAATCTGCAATGTAAATTGTGGCCTGCTACAGATCACCCTCCATGTCCCAGGACCACCACTCCGCCTTTCTGAAGACACTGGAAGACATGGAGGACCTACCGAACACCCTGATATTGGGCGATTTCAATTACCCTACTGTTAACTGGGAAAACTACTCAAGTACAAACTCCCAGGTCCAGCGCTTCCTGGAATTTATCAACTCAAATGCCCTGGATCAGCTGGTGAACTCCCCTACCAGAGGTGAAAACATATTGGACCTGGTCATCACCAACATGGGTGACAGGTGTTCCACACCGGAGGTCAACCCGTCACTGGTTAGTTCAGACCATAAACTAATCACTCTGGATGTCCACACCACACCACTACCTCCAACCAAGGAACTTTTCTATAGCAAACTTCACCTTACTTAAGACAGAGGTGGTAAGTTTCACAGTCCCCACGCTAAAGAATAACAGTGTCCAAGATGCAGGAACCTTTACTAATGCACTCTATGAGCACCTACAAGGATGCATGGATCATGCCATCCCTAGCAAAACCAAGACTCATTCCTCTAAGAGAAGGAAACCAGTCTGGTGGACCCCTGCCACAAACAGGCTATACAATAGAAGGAGGAAACTAGTTCAGAAAAAAAGCAAATACCAAGAAGGAAAGACATCCCTGATCAGTTTCAGTAAGAAACTATGGTCCCTCATAAAATCCTCCAAGGCTAACTTTGAAAGACAAATAGCCAAGGATTTGAAAGATAACCACAAAGCCTTCTATAGCTATGTCAAGAATCTAAGTGGCAACTCACAAATATGCTCCGAGCTAGTGCAAAATAGCACAAAATATACTGAACCCACTGATATTGCCAACATCCTGGCAGATAGATTCAGTGCAAACTTCACCCCCCTCTCACCCCCAAAAGGGCCCACAACAATACCAGAAAAGTGTAGTATCCTAGAAATACAGATGCACAGGTGAAAACAGCCCTTTCAAAAGCCAAAAGCACAGCATCAATGGGGCCAGATGGTGTCCCAGGCTGTGTCTTGCACAAACTAAAGAACGAACTAACCCCTCACCTAAACACACTGTTCAACCTCAGCCTCTCCACAGGCTACATGCCCATAGAATGGCACACAGCAATGGTTATTCCACTCCACAAAGGAGGGGCCACAACTGACCCTGGTAACTATTGCCCATAAGCCTGACTAGCCTGGTCTGCAAGGCTATGGAGTGCATCATCATGGAACTCATTAACAAAGACATTGGGAACCTCCGAACACTTGACCCGACCCAGTTCGGCTTTGTTAAGGGCAGATCATGCCTACTGAACCTGGTTGACTTCTTTGAGACAGTCACCAAGGCCATAGATGAGGGGAAGGTAGAGCCTACCTTGACCTTGCCAAGGCTTTTGACACCATTCCCCACTCGGGAATTATAGAAAAACTCACCAGCCTGAACATAAACCCCTACGTCACAAGATGGGTTGCCAACTGGCTTACAGACAAGAACTCACACGGTAAGAATAGCGGGCTCCAGGTCTGACTCTAAACCAGTCACAAGTGGTGTCCCACAAGGCTCAGTCCTGAGACCCCTACTGTTCGGAATATACTTCTCAGAAGTACAGGCAAACACAGAAGGACTATGGCTAACCAAGTTTGCCAGTGACTGCAAACTGGGAGCCATAATTGACTCTCCGGCTGACACGGACATTCTCCAAAAGGGCCTTACTGAGGCGGACATCAGGTGTCAAAGTCATAGTCTCAAGCTAAATGCCAAAAAATGCATAGTCATCCCATTTGGGAAAAACAAAACACCCATGAATTACCACATAGATGGCAGTCTCTTAATACAGAAGAGGTAATAAGAGATCTGGGGACCCAGATAGATAGTAATCTCTCCTTTGACAATCATATTGCCAAAGTAGTTAAGAAATCCTTCTATGTAGCCCATCTAATTACTAAAGGGTTCACATCTAGAAATAAAGAAGTTATAGTGCCCCTCCACATGTCACTCATCAGACCCATCATAGAGTACAATGCCCCATTTGGGATGTACCTCACAAGACACTTCCAACAGCTGGAAAGACCACAAAAGTACCTCACCAAGAGGATTACTGGCCTCAAATATATGTCCTATACAGCCCGACTGGAAAAACTCCAGCTGTACTCAGTCGCATATCGCTTACTCAGAGGTGATCTCTGCCTGACTTACAAAGCCATGTCCAACTCAGAATTAATAGACATGCTCCACCTAAAGAAATCCAAGTCACTGCGAGCCACTCGCTCTAGTGAGCTAAACCTCACCACAACAATAAATAGAACATGCTGGAGGGATAGATTCCTGTCACAGAGACTCCCCATGCTTTGGAACAAAATTCCTAACTACATTAGGCAGAGCCCCTCACTAACACTCTTCAAGAGAAACCTTGACGAGTGGATGGGTAACAGAAAATACACCCCTGGGATCACTTAATTGGCTCTTCTTGACAGGGGTTCAGTTAATTAATCAATGGGGCGGCGAAAGCTGACACACTCTGGCTAGGCTTATAAATGCCCTTGGGCAGATAGCCTGGTACCTACCTATGAATCTATGAACCTATGAACTTGCATTTGACTGTTGTCATGGGTGTCATATCATTGGTATTTGTGATGTAACTACAGAATCACAGGTTAATTATAAGACAAGAGCTGTTCATGATAGGAAGAGGTGTTCCAGTCAGTAATGTTATATAATAGTGAAAGTTCTCTGGTTCCACCAATAAGTGCCCACGACTGCCAAACGAATGGTGAATCCACAGTTTATTGAGACAAACAAACAAACTGATACGACAAACCACTGTAAACACACACAAAAACAGCGAAGTGCGATACAAAGTTAAGCGCTTTCAACCAAATCAGCTGGTCTTCATCAGAACTAAAGTGTATAACTGTTACACTGTTTAAATAACTTTAGTGGCGCCAAAACCATTCACCGTTCCTTAAAGTTGTATTAACCATTTGTTAACATTTTAAAAATATATATGCACATGGAAGAAGTAATTGTATGCACATGGAAAAAAGACACATGATACTAACTTTAGAATTGCTCAATAAATACTAAATAAATAAATGATAAGTATTCAGCTAAAAATATTTATAAATTCATATAAAATCATGTAAAAGTTATTTATTCTAAATATACTCATAAACTCATAACAACTTATAATATATTTAATAAGTATATGACTAATACTAAAATCAGGGAGATCTATACTAATAAAATTATAATAATAAAATTATTCTTCTATAAAAACACTACTATCATAACTGATTAATTATATAAATAGTTGATTTTATGGATATAGCAATGATTTAATTGAAATACATTAATTTAAACCTGGTGGGGTGGTGGCATCCAACCATATTTGCCACCATGTCTCTTTATATGCCAATAGACTATTAAAATCACCGCCTCTTAGGTCTATATCTATAATATATTTTTTTAAGACATCTTTCTGTTCTTCCTACACTGAACAGTGGAACATCAAGTACAAACCATTATTGGGAGCTGGGAACATATTTACCAATAATTTGGACAATAATATGGACAAGAACAGACCAGCTTCCAATTTTCAGAGAGTTTGTATATTACAATATAATATAGGAGTAGATAATATTAAAAGAATAATTTACAAATTTTGGCATTTAATTAGTACGGATTTGGGTTTAGTTAAAATATTGGGAACTAAACCTAATTTTATTTATAAAATGGGTAGTAATATGAAGTTTTTAATGGAGCATAGAAATACTGACAGGAAAAGAAGATTTATGAACAATAACAATAGAAGCAGGAAATGTGGATTCTGCAATCAATGTAGACATATGTCGCAGGAAAATAAAATAATACCACAAAATGGACATAAGACCATTATAAGGTGTAAACATGGAAACTGTAACACCAAAATGGTGGTATATCTAGCTAAATGTGACATATGCCCAAGCTTCTATGTAGGAAGAACAGAAATATGTCTTAAAAATGTATCTATGACCATATATACAGTATTAAGACTAAAGATAGAATGAATGCATTATATCGACATATTGAAAGTAAAGGAAATGAACATCAATTTAAGTTCAGCATCCTTGATATTATAGATATAGACCCAAGAGGTGGTGATTTTAAGAGTCTATTGGCATATAAAGACACATGGTGGCAAATATGGTTGGATGCCACCACCCCACCAGGTTTAAATGAATGTATTTCAATTAAATCATTGTTATATCCATAAAATCAACTATTTATATAATTAATCAGTTATGATAGTAGTGTTTTTTATAGAAGAATAATTTTATTATTATAATTTTATTAGTATAGATCTCCCTGATTTTAGTATTAGTCATATACTTATTAAAGATATTCTAAGTTATTATGAGTTTATGAGTATATTTAGAATGAATAACTTTTACATGATTTTATATGAATTTATAAATATTTTTAGCTGAATACTTATTTATTTATTTAGTATTTATTGAGCAATTATAAAGTTAGTATCATGTGTCTTTTTTCCATGTGCATACACATTACTTCTTCCATGTGCATATATATTTTTAAAATGTTAACAAATGGTTAATACAACTTTAAGGAACGGTGAATGGTTTTGGCGCCACTAAAGTTATTTAAACAGTGTAACAGTTATACGCTTTAGTTCTGATGAAGACCAGCTGATTTGGTTGAAAGCGCTTAACTTTGTATCGCACTTCGCTGTTTTTGTGTGTGTTTACAGTGGTTTGTCGTATCAGTTTGTTTGTTTGTCTCAATAAACTGTGGATTTACCATTCTTTTGGCAGTCGTGGGTACTTATTGGTGGAACTGGAGAACTTTTGGTAATAGTGTGGATATTTTATCATTCTTATATAATAGTGATGTAATAGAGAATAGTACAGGTAAGAACAGCAACATGAAACTGAGCTACATTCTGTAGAAATCTGAGTTCCACAATATCTACGTACTTGCATAGTCTGCATTTTTAAGCAAGTGACTGTGATTGAATGAAAATGTTGAATCACTTGTAAAAAGAAGGACATATGCTTATTGAGTTTACCTGATTTGCAAATATGAAGTAAATGCTGTATACTACGGGTAGTTTGAGTGCTCTCCATAGAAAGAAACATTTTTGTCAAGTAAGCAATCTTCCAATTAAATCAAAGCAAAAAAAGGGAAAAAAAAATCTTCAGACTCATAGTAACACTTAAGAAATCAAAGTCTAATCTTGGATGTTACATTGGAATTGCAATGCACTGCAACTGTGTCACAGGCTGCCTATGAGATGTATTTTGTAATCAAAACATCCCTCAGACATGAGTTGTATGAGCTGCATTGCATTTCTACTGAATATCAATGTACCCGAAACATTCTCCATCTAAAAGCATTAAATATAAATAGAAAATGTATCAGCCTGGTGCTATAAAGGGATAAAGCTTAGGCTATGGTCCCGGCGATTCAAGTTTGATTAGTGATTCAGGCATCTGTTGGAGCTGACAGGGAGGATAGGCATGCCTATCCTAGAGGATAGACTGAGTTGCCTTAAGGAGATTATTCTTCAAGCCCTCCTAGTGGCGGCTTGGATCGAGTGCTAGGCTGGGCATGTGGAATGGCCAAGGAGATGTAGTTATCATAAGGCCCAAGGTGGGCACGATTTCAGCTGAAGCATTTCTTATGACTCATCCCAGTCTCAGAGATGAAGTCAGTTTAGAGAAGGTAGGGCCTAGGGAAAAAGCTGTGGTGCACACACCAGCATATACGATACTCAAGCTTTAAGCTCCACTCCACCTTGTATAACCACTGATCACCTTACATTTCTCACACTGCCTGTGATGGTTTCTGCTAAGAGAATACTAGCTGTACATCTACAATATCTCTACTCCCCCCTGCCCTTTGTCAGGATGGCTCCATCCCGGGTAGTTAGTACCATGCATGGAGGATGGACATAACAAGAGTGAGACTGGACAGCAGATGATCAGCTGGGGGGGGGCACACAAAAGGACTCAAAATGAAAAGAAAAATGTAAAATGTGGTTAAAGAAGGACTTTTTAGATGCAAGCTCATTTTGTACCAGTACAATACAGATGAGTTGCACTTGATAAATGTCTATCCAAAATGATAAAAAGGTATCCAGAATGCTTTACTTGAACATTAATGATGAATACCTTCAAACAAGAAGGGCATACTCTATACAGGAGTGAGAATTCTGGGGTAATGTGGAGCATACAATCCAGTGTTACACTGATGAATAAAAGAGAAGATTACTGAAATGCCTTGAGAATACATAGCTTCCATATTGATACATGTTGGTAGCACAGCATCATATGCTGCAGAGTTGAGGCACGCAGTCTTAATGACATTACTGAAAACCATGTGTGTGAAACAAAATGCGATACAAGTACAGTACTTGTTGTGCAACAGGACAAACTTGTTCTGTGTCAAGGCAAGAACCCCAGCAGTGTCTGCATTCCATGTATAACCCACCTGCACTTGGCAGACAATGTGCTGATGATGGGAAGTGACCGGACTCTTGCTTGTTATCTTTAACTGCAGTCATTCACCAATGTCAGACTCAAAAGGGGAAAGGTGAGAAGCATTTGGCAGCTGAAGCCCTGGGAGCATACAGAACTAGAGATAGCTAGCTATTTGTACTATTGACAGCTTCATCCTCTTCATACCACAGTAAAGAAGGAGTGAAATATAACTGATAACAGAACTGTTGGTAATTGTGAATCCTCACCATTAAAGTGAGTTTTGATAGGGTTGCACTCTAAAGCCTAGTCAGGCTGTAAAAAAAAATAAACAAACCTTTTATTTTCTGTTTGCGTTTGCCCTTTTGGGTAATAAAAATTCATATTTTGCTGTTTAATAGTGCAAAACAGTGACTCAAAAGATTTAAGATCCACCTGTTACTAAGCACAACAGGGTTAATTTCTTGCAATAAAATGTTACATTATGAACTAGTTAAACAAGTGTTGACTGCATCTGTTTTTTTTTCAATATGTAGGTATGATTATATTGAAACTGAATAAAATGCAAAAGCATTGAAACACACTGCAAACATAAAAGATTGCAAAGAAAAACAGTTACCTTCTGCAATCCCTTAACAAAAGCCCAACCAATCTAGCAATGTCTTTTAGCTTTTCCCAGTTAGGGGTCATCACAACAGATCACTGGTCTGCCAATTGATTGGCAGTGGATTTTTAGGGTGCCAAGTTGCTAGCCCAAGGCACACCCACATGCATGTCTTTAAAGCTCACTCAGCCACAAAGAGGACATGCAGACTCCACACAGAAGGAACTCCAGCCTAGAATTGAACCAAAGGACCTCTTGTGAGGCGACAGTGCTAACCACTGCATCACCACAGCCCTGTTAATAAAAACCCAACCAGTAAATTCAGATAAAACTTTCCCAGATAGTGTTAATTTTTTTCAAATGTAAAGTGTAGGGTTGGAGTTGGGGTCAGTAGCAGGGTTAAGGTTAGCACATGTTAATAAGGCTGGGCAGGGGTTGATTCTCCCCCTATAGTAGTGGTGGTGGATATCTCGTTCATTTCCACAAAGGGAGAACCCTGCCTTTTTTCTCTCTTTTTATATTTCATCCAGTAGCTCATTTAACAAATCTACTCTTGCTAATATCACCTAGAACGTGTCATTCAACCGACAGCTGTTTTAACGAGTGCAGAGCAATCAAAGAAATTTGAATGAAACAATTTTCAGTGAAGTTTTCTTTTTTCTCCACTTTTCTGTGACCTTGGAGTAGGTATATTTAAATTCAGGGCCCACATGGCAGGTACATGGGGGGGCTTTCCCCCTGCAAAAAAAAAAAAACTTTCCTCCATGGTTTGCTGAAAGTTGTTTTAGATGGTTTTTTTTTTTTTTGATTGACTGGAAGTCACTGAAAGAGTTGTTGACTGAGTTACATTAATCCATATAACCATGTATCCTTCTGTTCTTAAAGCAACAGATAGAGTTTAACAAAAATACCTACAGAATTTAAAATGCCTCTGTATGTCCAATGAATTGTTTTCAATAATGTTATTAGTATTATTTATATCACTATTCACACATGTTTTGGGTCAGGATATTTAGAGTTCTCATTTGATCGCAGACTGCGACTGTGGTGGTGGTGCTGTGGTAGCATTGTTGCCTCACAGTAAGACGTTGTCCTGTTCGATTCTCAGCTAGAATGTCTTCTGTATGCAGACATGCATGAATGGGCATACCTTCGTTGAAGGTTGTGCGTCAGGACCGGCAACTTGGCACATAAAAATCTACTGCCAATCATTAGCGGACCGGAGTTCTGCTGTGCTGACCCCTAACTGGGAAAAGCCGAAAGACACAACAACATTTGATTGCAGAATGCCCAGCCTCTCTTTTGCTTAGCTTTCAATTGAGGAAATGGAGCAGATGCTCCTGTTCATTGAAATTTTGTGACATCATTGGTCCTAACTTCACCTCTGATGTAGCTGTATAGTCCATGAATTACTAAAATGAGGAGATTCTAACACAGGCCCTGAACATAATGTTTCCTTGAACTTCGTAAAAGTAGTGAATGTTTTTACTGTCCACTTTATTTTGAGGGACATCTTCACCTCCCCTTAGTAATCTATATGAGGGGATGTGCTACTATTAAAAGGTGTAGCAAAAATTAACCCCCCAAAACACCCTCACTAGATTTTAATTTCTGGAATAGGCCAGTTTCTTAATGTTTTTTTTTTTTTTTTTTTAATTTTCCTTTTGGGTTTCACTATTCCTTTCTCTGTGATACACACAAGGAATTTAATCTTAGTGATACCTACTTTGTTCGTGTGGATAGTAACAGTTAGTACTGCTTGCATCAGGGCATCTAGTACTTGTACCTTAGAATGTGAGCTCCAATCCTCAGAATATATAACAGCATAATCTTAACAGGCTGCATGATAGTTGGTGTGGAGTTTGAAGACTCTGTCCATTAGCTTTTAGAAGGTTGATGGGCCACCATGTAGTCCAAAAGGAAGAACGTTATATTGAAATAATCCTTTTGATGTTCAGAAGGCTGCCTTTCTTTAGCATCAGCTGCTAAAAGAATTAATCAGTAACCTTTCATCAGGTCTAATACAGTTAAGAATATTGCCTTCCCCAACTTTTCTATTAAGTCCTCCATCCTAAGCAGAGAGTAACTATCAAATTTTGAAATACTGTTCAGCTTCCTAAAAACATTATAGAATCTGACTGTTCAATTAGGTTGGGGGGGGGGTAGAACTACAGGGTGATTCTTCTCACTTTTGCACTCCTCTGAGACCTCCAGCTGAAGCTTTTTCTTGCATCTGCACTGTTTCTTCATGATTCTGGTATTCAATAGGTTTTAAATTAACTTTCTCTCATGGATGGCTCATGGTAATGGCTGCTGGGCTGGAACTCCCCCAGTAAAAAAAGAAAAAAATGTATTTTTTATTCACTTTTTTTAAAAATCTTTTTTCTTTTATTAAAACATGCTACTGCTACTGTTATTGAGATTTGAGTTCTGAGATCTTCCAGTGCCTGCTTTCATGAAGAAAAAGAAAAAAGTTTACTTCATTCACTGGGTTGTTTTTGACTGCATCGTAGCCTGAATAAGGAGATCACACCCCATTACACTTCTTCCTGCTTTCTGCAGAAGGCAGAATCATCAGAAAAATACAGTTCATTGGGCTGCTATATGAAGTAGTAAGGAAACAGTTCTATTGGTTTAGGCTGCCTCATGTGACTGGCTGAGACTGAGGCAGCCTGAGACTGTAGTTAGAAGAAGCAAGTAATGGGTTTATTGTTGAAATACGGGTTTAGGGACATATTTTAAATATTGCTCTCATAAACTTAGAAAGTTGCTAGAACAAAATGTCATACAGTACCATGATTTTCCACAAAAATCCAGAAATCCACCGATTTGAGGAACAGATCAAGAATATGAGGTATAAATTGGAATATTTTGCAAAAATTTGGACAGTTGAGGGGTATGATTACAGGCAGTGTGCTGAATTTTGCATTCTGACAGCAGGAAGCTGAAAAGATACATTCCTGTGTGGCAGTTAATTTGCACATTATTTATTCATTTATTTGATCACTTTCAAACTTCTGCGATGTGCAGTTAAAGACATACAAATGGATGTAATTTATGTCAGTCATGTGTGTGTATGTGTAAGATACTTGAAACTGGGGGAATGAATAATGACAGGGTGGGAACAAAACCTGTTGTTATTTACAAGAGAGATTGGAATATAAAAAAAGTTTTTGGAAGCTAGGAATCAAGAGGACAACTTATTTGATGGGAAAAAGGAGATGAAAAAGTGTGAGAAGTGTTTTCAATGTAAGTTTATTTTAGAACAGAAACACACAAGTATTTTTGGGTATGGTAAGTCCCCCCCAAAAAAAAATATGTAGTTGTGATACAAAAATGGTTGTTTATGTGGTCCTATATAAGGACTGTCTCTCCTTTTATATTGGAAAAACAGAAAGACAATTAAAAAAGCAGATATATGAATATATAAGAGATATTAAAAACAAATCAAATGTCCTGTGGAGACACAGAGAAAACAACGAAGGCCGCACATTTAAGCTTTTTATCTTAGAAGTAGTGGAGGATGACCAAAGGGGAGGACCTACCAAAATTAGATTGGAATACAAACAGGCCAATTGGCACATTAAAACTAATGCCACTGGAGCAAGAGGTTTGAATGACCACATACATTCAAGAACTACTTTAAGGCTGACTTCCTACAATTAAGTGGTAACCTGGCAAAATTTCAAGCCATCCCTAAACCCTGAAAACTCTGCTGCCTATATGGAACTGTTCTCAGAAATCCTATACAAGTATGTTAATGACTACTTAAAGGGAACAATATTCACCACAACAAGTACAGAACTACACGAAAATAAAAGTCAAGCCACCTTAGTAGAATCACAAATCAGTAGGCTATATAATAGAAGGAAGAAAATCATGGAAAAATTAGGAACCTGTTACACCCAGCAGGGTAAAAGCACTCTCATCAAACTAAACAAACAACTCAGAGGACAAATGAAGTCTACCAAAGCCAAATTTGAGATAAATCTGGCCTTCCAGGTCAAGGACAACCACAAGGCATTCTTTAGCTATCTCTGCAACCTCAAAGTCAATACATAATTGTGTGCAGGGCTTATTGTTAATAGAGCCACCTCCACTGAGCCAGAAAATACAGCAAACTTACTGGCAAATTTATCTCTAACTTTACCCCTCTCTCCCCCTAACCTCCCCTCTGGAAATACTATCAAATATAACTCTCCCAAATATCACTAGGGAATGGATCCTCAGTGCTTTCTCTCTGCATCATTGGGCCCTGGCAGTGTACCAGGCTACTTTCTAAATAGCATGAAACATGACATATCAGGCCATCTGGAATCACTATCTAAACATAGCGTCCATACAGGCTTTGTGCTTCATGAATGGAGAACAGCAACAGTCATCCCACTGCACAAAAACAGGTCATCTATGGACCCCGGAAATTGCAATCCCAAAAACCTCATTAGTCTCATATGCAAAGCCATGGAAAGAATTAACATGAAAATGATTGATAATAACATAGGTAACCTCCAGGCACTGGACCCAAACCAGTTTGGTTTCCTCAAGGCAGGTCATGCCTACTCAACTTGCTGGACTTCTTTAAGAAGGCCACTAAAACAATGGATGAGGGCAAAATTATTTGCACTGCCTACCTTGACTTGTTCAAGGCATTTCCCACCATACCCATTCAGGCACTGTTGGCCAAACTCAGGAGTTTAGATCTAAACCCTTATTTCACAAGATGGATATCCGGCTGGCAGACAGACAGGACCCAGGATGTTAACATTGGGGAGTCAACATCTACAAGAGGTCAGTTACTAAAAGAGTCTTTCAGGGATGAGTTCTGGAACCACTTCTTTTTTGGCATCTACTTCTCTGCAGTCAAGGCCAATATTAAGGGTCTCTAGCTGTCTACATTTGCAAATTATTGTAAATTAGGAGCAGTCATAGAATCCTCCACTGACACTAATGTTCTCCAGGAAGGGCTGACACAGACAAAAAACTGGCATCAGAGCCATAGGCTAAAACTAAATGTAAAGAATGCATAGTAGTATCCCCCAGAAAGTCATCCACCCTTGGTAATTGCAATATCGACAACACATCTCTCAGAGTCAACCCAGTAGTCAGGGACTTGGGGACACACGTAGACAGTAATCTAGCCTTTGACGATTACATGTCTATGGCAGTGAGGAAATCATTCTGTGTTGTTCTACTTATAAACAAAGGTATGGCATTTAGGTCCAAGGAGGTCATTGTTCCACTTTATTCGACATCTGTCATTGAGTACAGTACCTCCTTTGGTATGTACCTAACCAAACACATTTAACAACTAGAACATCATCTGACATTCCTGACTAAAAGAATACAGGATGTAAATAACATGTCCCATGCAGACCTCCTCAAAGCTCTATCCCCATATTCTGTCTCCTTCAGGCCATTGATGGAAGATCTATGCCTGACATTCAAGGCATCTTTGGACCCAACTCTGATGGCTATCTTTTATATCTACAAGACAAACATCACCAGAATTACCCATTCTTAAGATTTAAACCTTGTGTGTGATATAAATAGGACCTGTTAGAGAGAGAGGTGTGTATCCCAAAGTCTATTCCTTCTCAGGAACAGGCTTCCCATCCATGTGAAGCAGAGTTCCTGCCTAGCCTAATTCAAGTGCAACTTGAACAACTTAATGGGGAATATGAAATTCATCCCTTATTTGGCACTTATGTTTCTAATGGACACAGGCAGACAGTAAATGGTTCATCTTTCAGTTCTCTGCTTGTAAATGTTTCATCTTTTCAAATCCCTGCTTACTCTTACTAAGTGTATCAGAACTGATCGGTTGTTAGCCTAGTATACACCTATAAACTTATGGAGATATGGTGAAATCAGTGAGTATTATCACAAAAGAGTAGAAAACCTGCTGTTAAATATTGCTTCAAAATGAAGAAAAATGCTAGGATGAAATACAGTGTTAAGTCTTAAGCTTCTCGGTAGTCAACAGAAGATGTTATTACTCAGTGTTATCGGCATGAAGAGGATGTGCTTTTCTTAGAAAATGGGAAATTAATGTGGTATAAAGTAAAGGATTTAGAGAAAGAACAGGACTTTTTTTATTCATGTCTAAACAGAAGACAAATGTTTATGGTTAATAACAGACTTAGACCACAAAGACATGAGATTAGTACTATGGTGGCAGGATAGCAACGATTTTAGGTTATTTGCTTAAGATCCTTTCTTAATGAAGAAAAAAGTTGAGACATTCCCCCGGATTCACAAAATCTTGCACGGAGTGCAAGATGAGTGTAGGAGTTCACGCAGGCAATATGTCTGCCGTACGATCCAGGAACAGCCGTCAGGGTCGTGCACGAGAGCTGTTAAAGCTAGTCTTGCACGGACAGCATCATGGTATGTAAATTACCTCATTTGCTGGTGAAAGCCATGCAAATGAGGTCAATTTGTGATTTAGCAAACACTAATCTGTCCGTGGAAGATTAGTGTTACCTGCAGAAATGTACTCCGTTGGTAACGGAGTACATTTCTGCAAATAGCTAAACGGAGCTATGACAGCTCCAAATAAAGGATGCATACAGTTGAGGAAGCATGCCAATGGCCAAACATGAGGCCATTGGCATTGCAAAATGTTTAAAGCCATAAAAAATTTAACTTTTTTTCCCCGATCTCTGATGTTTAAGCATAGCGCAGCACCACGCAAATGTGCGGCGCTTTAAAAACAAGAAAATAATTAAAAAAAAGCCAAAAATAGGCATTTTTACTGAAAAGCTTATTCTGCCATGCAGGAGAATGGCAGGCTGAAGACAACATGGCTACTGACTAGTAGTTGCTAAGGGGGGGGGGAGCTCAGTGTGAGAGATGTAACCATGCATTACTAGGCAATCCTATGCAAATGAGGCTAAGGATAGTGAATCCCAATTTTTCCCAGCATGTGAGGCATGTCCCAAGAGTAAACGATTAGGAGTAGGTGAGCAGAAGACTAGAATATAGGTGACATCACGAGGGGGTGTGTCAGACTGGCTGTAAGCTAATTGGAGCACAGTGGCTCGTGTTTGTCCTGAGTTGCTCAAGATTGCAAAGAGACGTGTCTACAGTTGTCCTATTTGAAAACCTCAAACCCAAGGTGCACACTGTTAAAAGATAGGAAACTCCTTGCAAACATGCACACAGCATGTGCGTGCATGTGTGTGTGTTTGTGCTTGTTTGCGTGGCACTGCCCTGGGTGGAAACAGAAAGGCAAAAGGAAGGAAAAGAAGTAGTAGGAAGTTAACCAAGGAGAACTAGCAGAGCTGCCAGGTGAAATATATCAGAATCAGCCAACTACACAGACAGCAGACTAGCCCAGCCCAGCCCAGCATTTTAAGCTCTGCAAACACCATTCCCCCCTGTTTTTTTTTCTCAAGAACTCTGCAACACTGCAGTATACAAAGTGGGAAAGCTTAAAAAGCTTAAGTCAGACAAAATGTTAGGGGCTGCTCTTGCTATCATAAATCAACATGTGCAAGGTGGTGATGTTGTGAATGTTGCTGAGCAACCCACAGTGAGGAGACGGAGAAGAGTGCACAGACTCAAGGTAACCTACCAGGGGCTACATGAGCTGGAGATAGTGGAGCACTATAGGGTGGACAGGGACCTGTTGAGCTGTGCCGGCCACGCGTCACACACAGAACCAACAGAGGGGAACCCATCCCAGTGGATACCAAGGTATGTGTTGACCTAAGAATACTAGCTACAGGTACCTTCCAAAGACCAACTGGTGATATGATGGGGATTTCACAGGCATCAGCATCCAGGGTACTTCACCAGTTCCTGGATGCCATGTCAGCACATGTCGGTGAGCACGTATATTTCCTCAACACCCGTGAGGCATTGGACAGCAATATGCATCTTTTCCACCAAATAGCAGAATACCCTGTGGTAGTGGGTGCAATAGACTGCATGCACATATGCATCAAAGCACCACCTGGTGAGCGGGGTAGGGTCTACATCAACCGCAAGGGCTTCCCCTCCATCAACTGACAGGTCGTGTGCAATGCCCAGGGCATAATAATGAATGTGTGTGCCGGCTGTCCTGGAAGCTATCGCAATTCCCACATCTGACATCTGATGCAGCTGTACCAAAGATTTGTCAATGGGGACATCCCTGATGGTCACCTAGTGGGGGATGCTGGATACGCACTGGAGCCGTGGCTGATGACACCCATCAGAAATGCACACACACCTGAACAAGAACTCCATAATGAGGCACACGCACAAACAAGAAACATAATTGAGTGTTTGTTTGGGATGCTCAAGTCACAGTTCTGATGCCTGGATACATCTGGTGGAGCCTTGCAGTACTCACCAACTACATGTAGCAAATTGCTATGGTATGTGCCATGCTACACAATATGATCCTGCTGAAACAGCTGCAGCAGGAACAGCATGGGGCAGGGCCAAACAGCCCCCCACCATTGCCAAGGCCTGCACAGGCACAGCGTGACTCAGAGGAGGAACAACATGAGCCTGCCCCAGTAGGCAGAAGGAGGCGTGCCCAGTATGCCCTGGCCTTGGCAAAGAGGCAACGCATAGCACATACACTGACTCAGTAGGAACCCTGGAAATGACACCTCTCTGACTCGCACAAACAGTAAAAGGGATGGCTAACTTCACACTACCTGTTTTCCAACATGTATAGGGAGTGTACTATGTGCATCCGACAGAGGCAGCCCTGCAGCACCACCCTCAATACTGGCACAGACACAACTTAAGTCACTCACACATACCAGTTGAGGGGGGGGGGGTCACATACCTAACAGTCACAGCCAGCAGGACAGTTGTAGACAAACGCAAACACAAACAAATGCTGTATCATGCCCTCGGAAGAGGCCTATGGGTAACCTCTCCCCAGGCCTATGCAGACAGATAACAGCAGGCCAAGCAGTGTGATGTGGGTGGGGTAGGCTATGAAGTCACAAACTAATATGCGTGTAATTGGAAGCTAAGGTCTGTAGTACAGTGGTATGCCTCAAGCCAGTATGACAGACTGAAATGGAGTACCTGACATAGCAGTGCAGGCCTAGCAAATGTGTATAAGTGTCAGGTGTACCCCTCATCCTATGTACACCCACAGTAACAATCAGGTGTGCCCTCCGGGTAGAAATGTACAAATAATAGCTGCCCCCCCTGTATGTAGAAATGTTGATAAGTCTATGCAAATTGACTCATGGAAGCCCTGCAGGCACAGCGTGCTTCCTGTTGATGTACAACACAAAGGTGAGCCCTGAAGTAAAAACCAACTTGATTTTTCACACACATATAGTATATATGCCCATAGTGGGCATGCTCACACACTTAAACAAATTTAGCAAATTTCAGTCAACAACATACTAAAAGGTCATACTGGGCATGCTCACACACTTAAACAAATGAAGCAAATGTCAGTCAACAGCATACTGAACGGTCATACTGGGCATGCTCACACACTTAGGCCATGCCTGAGTACAGCAGTGGGCCACACATATCTGGCAGTTGCAGTTCTTACTCCAGACACTTGTCACTATTCACCAATCCTGCCTTGCACACACAGTGATATGAAAACAGACCCATATAATATATTGGACCCCTGTCATAATCAAACTATGTAATACAAGTACTTAAGTTGTTCAAAGAAAGTTAAAATCCAAAGAAGATCAATAAATCTCCAATCAGTATCATCAAGAAACAATGAGCACTCCTACCATTATCCAAGCCAAGCTCTGCTAAAATTATCGCCAAAGATTCCATAGAGAACCATGAAGCTTTCTTTAGCTATGTCATAAATATCAATGTAAACTCATATATGTTCTGAGTCAGTGCAAAGTGCAAATGAATACATGTACATGACTGACATTGCCAACATCTTGTCAGACAGGTTCATACATATTTCCCCCCCTCTCATTGACAAAAGGGCCAATTACCATACTTGGAGATTGTGAAAACCCAGAAATCACATGTACAATGATTAAACAGCTCTATCCACACCTAAAAACATGGCATCTATGGGATGACATGGTGTCCCTGGGTGTGTCATGTGTGAACTCCAAAGCAAACAGACCCTGCACCTGAACAGTCTGTTGAGACTCACCCTCTGTATAGGATATGAAACTGTTGAATGGGTTACAGCAACGTTTGGCACATTCCACAAGTGTTGGTGCACAACAGACCATGGGAACTATTGTCTTTTAAGCCTAATAAGCCTGATCTGCAAGGCCATGGAGTCCATCATTATGGAACTCATAAACAGAGCTTTTGATAGCCTACAAACACCCAACCCTACCCATTTTGGTTTGGTCAGGGGCAGATCATGGTCCCTAAACCTGCTAGACAGTTTTCAAGGCAGTTACCCAGGACATACATCAAGGAAATGAGCTCCACACGGCCTACATAGACCTTGAAAAGCCCTTTACCAACATCCCAGACACATGTCTTATCCACAAAATCAACAACCTGTGCATAAACACGTATGTCATCTGATGGATTGCCAACTGGGGCACAGATAAATCCCACAAGGTAAGATTTGTGGTCTCCCTGTTGGACTGTAAGCTGGTAATAACTGCTGTCCCCCATGGCTCAGTCCTGGGACCCCTCCTGTCTGGTGTATACTTTTTGAAGTACAGTCAATCACACGAGGGCTATGGTTAGCAAAGTTTGTGGATGACTGCAAAAAGGTTGTCATACTTGATGTTTGGGACAACAGAGACATCCTTAAAAAGGGTCTCAGTCAGACAGATGTGGTGTCAAAATTATGGCCTCGAGCTACAGTCATACAAATACCACATAGGTACCAACACCCTAAATATGGAGGTAATAATAAGGGATCTATGGACACATGTGGATAGTCATCTCTACTTTCAGAAACACATTCACAAAGTGGTTAGAAAATCATGCTATGTGTCCCTACAAATTGCCAAAGTCTTTGCATGTAGGTCAAAGGAGGTTCCCTCTACTCATCAGTCATCAGACCCATCAGAGAGTACCACAACACACTTGCGATGAATCTGACTAGGCATCTTCAGCTGCTGGAAAGACCATTGAAGTACCTCAACAAGAACATTACTGGCCTCAAACAGTTGCCCCATGCAACAGGACTGAAGTAACTCAATCTGTACTCTGTTGCATACCGTCTACTCAGGTAATCTCTGCCAAACATACAGGTCCATGTCCAATGCAGAAATGATGTACATGCTCTATCTGAAGTAAACCCAAGCTCACTGTGCCACATGCTCTAGGGATATAATCATCACAGCAATAAATAGAACATGTTGGAGGGATACATTACTAACTCACAGACCTCCCTTGCTTTGGAACAGGCTCCCAACCTACATTAAGCTGAGTCCCTCACTGACACTCTTCCAGAGGAGCCTTGATGAGTGTATGTGAAACTGAACTGTCATACCATGGATCACTTCATCAGCTCTACTACACAGAGGCATAGGGAACTAACCCCAGGTGTGGTGATAGCTGCACACTCTGGCCATACTAATATATGCCTTCAGGCAGAAAGCCTGTTACCTACCTATGTACCTATATATGTAGGGGAAACACAGTATAATAAGCCAAAGATGGATGGGCAGAGATTTGTGTAAGAGGGTGACCATGACAAGGAGCCATCCATGACTGTCCCACCCAGCACACATCCCAATGGCACAAAAGACATGAGGTGCACATCTTACCCACTATACATAACAGCCACCAGTATCTGTAAGCATTACAGTGTATGTGGTGCATGTGCCTGCTGTGCAACATGACTGTACAATGAAGTACACATCTACTATCTGTAGACATGTACCTGTCACATAGGTTCATAGGTATGTAGTAGACTATCTTCACGGAGGCATATATTAGCCTAGGCAAGTTGTGCAGCTTTCACCACCCTATTGGTTAGTCTCCTAAGCCCTAGTTCTAATAGTTAGTACCCTAAGCCCCTTTCTAGTGGGGCTGCTGATGTGATCCCTGGCGTGAATTGTCTGTTTCCCATCCACTCATCAAGGTTCCTATTAAAGGGTGTCAGCGAGGGGCTCAGTCTGCTGTACACTGGGACTCTGTTCCACAGTAAGGCAAGTCTCTGGGATGGTACTCTATCCCACCAGCATGTTGTATTCATTGTTGTGATGAGGTTTATATCCCTGGAGTGTATAGTGTGACTCAATTTTGTTTTCCTTAGATGGAGCATGTTCAACAGTTATGTGTTGGACATGGCTCTGTATGTTAGGCAGAGTTTGCCTCTGAGTAGGTGGTACATAACAGAGAACAGGTGTAGTTTTTCCAGTTGTGTTGCATAACACAACTGTTTGAGGCCAGTAATCCTCTTGGTGAGGTACCTCTGTGGTCACTCCAGCTGCTGAATATGCCTAGTCGAGTACATCCAAAATGGTGCATTGTACTCAATGATGGGTCTGATGACTTAAGAGTAGATGGCCACCACTACCTCTTGTGATCTTGATGCAAACCCTTTGTTGATTAGGTGGGCCACATAGGATTTAGTAACCACTTTGGCAACATGGTTGTCAAAGGAAAGATGACTATCTACTTGTGTCCCCAGATCCCTTATTACCTCATTAGTGTTTAGGGGGTAACACCTATGTGGTAGTTTGTGGGTACTTTGTTTTCCCCAAAGGGGATTACTATGCATTCTTTCACATTGAGCTTGAGGCCATGATTCTGACACCACACATTTGTCTCATAGAGTCCCTTCTGGAGAATATTTGTTTCATCCTGGGAATCTATTATGGCACACACTTTACAGTTCCCAGCAAACTTAGTCAACCACAACCCTCCTGTGTTTGCATGTACTTCTGAGAAGTATATACCAAACAGGAGGGGCCCCAGGACTGAACCCTGGGGGACACCAGTTGTTACCGGTTTAGAGTCTGACATGTAGCCAGCAACTCTTAATTTGTAGGACCTATCTGTGAGCCAGTTTGCAATCCATCTTGTGATGTATGGATTTATGCCCAGGTTGGTGAGTTCATCTATGATACCTGACTGGGGAATGGTGTCAAAGGCCTTAGCAAGGCATAGGTAGGCTGTGTGGAGCTCCTTTCAATCAACTGCAGCCTGGGTAACTGTCTCAAAGAAATCCACCCAGTTCAGGAGGCATGATCTGCCTTTGACGAAGCCAAACTGGGTGTGCTTAACTGTGTGAAGGTTCCCAATGTTTATTGTTGAGTTCCATTATGATTGGCTCCATTGCCTTGCAGATCAGACTTGTCAGGCTCATAAAGCAGGAATGCCAAGGGTCTGGGTTGGCCCCACCCCTGTGGAGTGTGTAGAATGTTGCTGTTCAACATTCTATGG
The DNA here is from genome assembly GCF_019279795.1 of Protopterus annectens. Taxonomy (NCBI): domain Eukaryota; kingdom Metazoa; phylum Chordata; order Ceratodontiformes; family Protopteridae; genus Protopterus; species Protopterus annectens. The sequence continues at coordinate 636,407,600 of NC_056729.1, read as the reverse complement.
GTACATATCCTGTAGAGAGGATGTAGAGAGAGGTGTAGGTATCCTTGATGAATATGGATACATCCCCACCCTAAGTGCTATGATCCAGGTTCTGATGCCGGAAAGTATGGAATGAGTAGTATCCTGGTAGTGCTGGTGTGCTCTCTGGAGCCTTGAACTAGGTTTCTGTTACTACACAGATATCAATATTCTTCATACTGAGTAGTGCCTCAAGTGTATGCATTTGGAGGCTGAGACTTCTGGCAATGAGGAGCATTTAGCTCACTTTGTGGTTATTTGTGTTGGTTACAGGGGGGGTTGGTTTGTCCTTTGAGCCTTGCCTAAAAAAGATAATACAGGGACAGCAAGAACCTTGGCCAGTATTCAGGAGCATAGGTGTGACAGGTACAAATCATCTCTAGTGAAGCAACAAGGCTTGTCTATAATGTCATCCCAGGCAGACAGAGACTGAATCCCATTTGAATGACACCAGAAGCTCAGCCAATTGTTGAAGTTTATCATCTTTCTGTTATATTGCAGTATCATGTAGGTGAAGGTAAGATGCGACTCAAGGTCAGGGTCATTCCAGCCTAGGCTACATGATCATAGAGCTACTATATATCTCTTGTCATGTTTTCCTGGGAGGTATGTCTCAGATCATTCACAATGACATGTACAAAGGCCGCATCATATATGTACCTGTTCTGGAGTGATGTAAGTGCTTGTGTTATGTGGCGGATCATAGCACCTGACAGACAACTGACAGTAACCTTCCCCTTGTCCAGCCTAGTGAGTAGAACATCTGTGTGCCTGACTATGGAGTCACCTATTACTAGTGTGTTGGGTATGTTGTTTTGCCTCAGGGCCTGTTGTGAGGCACACTGCTTTGGTGTATTATATGTTTTTTGGCGTGTGCTTGGAGATACATGTTGCTTGCTTGTCTGCTTAGGAGGACACTCTCTCTTTTTCAGATTAATATTTGTATTCTCCGAGTGTGGTAATGTGTATTTATGTGTGTGTTTTGCTGGATTTTATATTGTAGGTCTATGTGAGACTGTTGGTGTTGTGCTTGTATGACCCTACTCCTCTTGACTGTATTGTCCAGTATTGGGTTGACAGAACTTAGCCACCGGTTTGACCCTGTGTGTGCCAGCATGTGGTGCATCAACCCATATATGATATGGTTATGGCCTATGCATACAATACAGTCACAATACATCTAGTATGATAAGCCTGCTGAGGTTAGCAAATGTGAAAAACCTTTGGGCAAACTGTCAACGAGTAATGTCTGTATTGCATCTTGTAACTCCATATTGCTTGCTGAAGTGTAAAAAAGTACTTAGTTTGGTTTAAGAACCCAACACTTGCCAACTGTGTATGTATGTGTTTGTCTCTCCCTGGGGAGAGAGCAACCATTTTGGAGACTACTCACACCCCTTAAAAGTGACATACTCATCTTTGTCAAGTCTTATGATGTCACCATCCTACAAATATACCTGTGGGAAGGTGACATCCCAGTAATGTGTATAGCACATCATATAAATGTGTACTAAAGCAGCTGACTGAGATTCCATACTGTCCAGTACAGATGAAGGGGTATAGGACAGGTTAAGAAAATGATAACTGACTGGGCTAGAAAAGGTGATAAACTGGGATATAGCTAAAGGATAAAATAATGAACTGTGCCTACTCTAGTAGTCACAATGTGCAAAGAAGACATGTAAAAGTGACAGGCTATATAGGATCAATAAGGGAATCAGTAGCAGAAACAAATTCAACTAAATAGTTTTACCCCATAGGCTAATGTGGTTTCTACCTAGCCAGTAAAAACAATGAACATTGAGTAGTCTAACTCAATGGATCTGGATGCAGTAACTGTAATAGCTACAGATAATCTAAATGAGCAATTTCTAGTTCAGTAACAAGCAACAGTATAGCAGTCAGTCGACTAATAAAGGAATACTATAAAGGTAGCCTTGTACTCTCTGCAATGGTACTGTAGAGTAGTAGCTTTAAATACCGTAACAATATACTAATTGGATCAAGCAGAACTTCAACAATATCAATGATCAAAAAGTGCAGTCAGTTATTGAGATAATAAGTAATTTTGTTTCTATATACCTAGTATGAGCAAAAGATAACACTGTAGTATTATCTTAAATAACGCCAGGAGTAGTAACAGTACCAATGCATGCTCACTCACTGGGGTTGCATGTAGATTCAACCTGTTGTTTATATTGTGTGCTCCAGCAGTATACAAAGTGGGAAAGCTTAAAAAGCTTAAGTCAGACAAAATGTTAGGGGCTGCTCTTGCTATCATAAATCAACATGTGCAAGGTGGTGATGTTGTGAATGTTGCTGAGCAACCCACAGTGAGGAGACGGAGAAGAGTGCACAGACTCAAGGTAACCTACCAGGGGCTACATGAGCTGGAGATAGTGGAGCACTATAGGGTGGACAGGGACCTGTTGAGCTGTGCCGGCCACGCGTCACACACAGAACCAACAGAGGGGAACCCATCCCAGTGGATACCAAGGTATGTGTTGACCTAAGAATACTAGCTACAGGTACCTTCCAAAGACCAACTGGTGATATGATGGGGATTTCACAGGCATCAGCATCCAGGGTACTTCATCAGTTCCTGGATGCCATGTCAGCACATGTCGGTGAGCACGTATATTTCCTCAACACCCGTGAGGCATTGGACAGCAATATGCATCTTTTCCACCAAATAGCAGAATACCCTGTGGTAGTGGGTGCAATAGACTGCATGCACATATGCATCAAAGCACCACCTGGTGAGCGGGGTAGGGTCTACATCAACCGCAAGGGCTTCCCCTCCATCAACTGACAGGTCGTGTGCAATGCCCAGGGCATAATAATGAATGTGTGTGCCGGCTGTCCTGGAAGCTATCGCAATTCCCACATCTGACATCTGATGCAGCTGTACCAAAGATTTGTCAATGGGGACATCCCTGATGGTCACCTAGTGGGGGATGCTGGATACGCACTGGAGCCGTGGCTGATGACACCCATCAGAAATGCACACACACCTGAACAAGAACTCCATAATGAGGCACACGCACAAACAAGAAACATAATTGAGTGTTTGTTTGGGATGCTCAAGTCACAGTTCTGATGCCTGGATACATCTGGTGGAGCCTTGCAGTACTCACCAACTACATGTAGCAAATTGCTATGGTATGTGCCATGCTACACAATATGATCCTGCTGAAACAGCTGCAGCAGGAACAGCATGGGGCAGGGCCAAACAGCCCCCCACCATTGCCAAGGCCTGCACAGGCACAGTGTGACTCAGAGGAGGAACAACATGAGCCTGCCCCAGTAGGCAGAAGGAGGCGTGCCCAGTATGCCCTGGCCTTGGCAAAGAGGCAACGCATAGCACATACACTGACTCAGTAGGAACCCTGGAAATGACACCTCTCTGACTCGCACAAACAGTAAAAGGGATGGCTAACTTCACACTACCTGTTTTCCAACATGTATAGGAAGTGTACTATGTGCATCCGACAGAGGCAGCCCTGCAGCACCACCCTCAATACTGGCACAGACACAACTTAAGTCACTCACACATACCAGTTGAGGGGGGGGGGGTCACATACCTAACAGTCACAGCCAGCAGGACAGTTGTAGACAAACGCAAACACAAACAAATGCTGTATCATGCCCTCGGAAGAGGCCTATGGGTAACCTCTCCCCAGGCCTATGCAGACAGATAACAGCAGGCCAAGCAGTGTGATGTGGGTGGGGTAGGCTATGAAGTCACAAACTAATATGCGTGTAATTGGAAGCTAAGGTCTGTAGTACAGTGGTATGCCTCAAGCCAGTATGATAGGCAACAATACAGACTGAAATGGAGTACCTGACATAGCAGTGCAGGCCTAGCAAATGTGTATAAGTGTCAGGTGTACCCCTCATCCTATGTACACCCACAGTAACAATCAGGTGTGCCCTCCGGGTAGAAATGTACAAATAATAGCTGCCCCCCCTGTATGTAGAAATGTTGATAAGTCTATGCAAATTGACTCATGGAAGCCCTGCAGGCACAGCGTGCTTCCTGTTGATGTACAACACAAAGGTGAGCCCTGAAGTAAAAAACAACTTGATTTTTCACACACATATAGTATATATGCCCATAGTGGGCATGCTCACACACTTAAACAAATTTAGCAAATTTCAGTCAACAACATACTAAAAGGTCATACTGGGCATGCTCACACACTTAAACAAATGAAGCAAATGTCAGTCAACAGCATACTGAACGGTCATACTGGGCATGCTCACACACTTAGGCCATGCCTGAGTACAGCAGTGGGCCACACATATCTGGCAGTTGCAGTTCTTACTCCAGACACTTGTCACTATTCACCAATCCTGCCTTGCACACACAGTGATATGAAAACAGACCCATATAATATATTGGACCCCTGTCATAATCAAACTATGTAATACAAGTACTTAAGTTGTTCAAAGAAAGTTAAAATCCAAAGAAGATCAATAAATCTCCAATCAGTATCATCAAGAAACAATGAGCACTCCTACCATTATCCAAGCCAAGCTCTGCTAAAATTATCGCCAAAGATTCCATAGAGAACCATGAAGCTTTCTTTAGCTATGTCATAAATATCAATGTAAACTCATATATGTTCTGAGTCAGTGCAAAGTGCCAATGAATACATGTACATGACTGACATTGCCAACATCTTGTCAGACAGGTTCATACATATTTCCCCCCCTCTCATTGACAAAAGGGCCAATTACCATACTTGGAGATTGTGAAAACCCAGAAATCACATGTACAATGATTAAACAGCTCTATCCACACCTAAAAACATGGCATCTATGGGATGACATGGTGTCCCTGGGTGTGTCATGTGTGAACTCCAAAGCAAACAGACCCTGCACCTGAACAGTCTGTTGAGACTCACCCTCTGTATAGGATATGAAACTGTTGAATGGGTTACAGCAACGTTTGGCACATTCCACAAGTGTTGGTGCACAACAGACCATGGGAACTATTGTCTTTTAAGCCTAATAAGCCTGATCTGCAAGGCCATGGAGTCCATCATTATGGAACTCATAAACAGAGCTTTTGATAGCCTACAAACACCCAACCCTACCCATTTTGGTTTGGTCAGGGGCAGATCATGGTCCCTAAACCTGCTAGACAGTTTTCAAGGCAGTTACCCAGGACATACATCAAGGAAATGAGCTCCACACGGCCTACATAGACCTTGAAAAGCCCTTTACCAACATCCCAGACACATGTCTTATCCACAAAATCAACAACCTGTGCATAAACACGTATGTCATCTGATGGATTGCCAACTGGGGCACAGATAAATCCCACAAGGTAAGATTTGTGGTCTCCCTGTTGGACTGTAAGCTGGTAATAACTGCTGTCCCCCATGGCTCAGTCCTGGGACCCCTCCTGTCTGGTGTATACTTTTTGAAGTACAGTCAATCACACGAGGGCTATGGTTAGCAAAGTTTGTGGATGACTGCAAAAAGGTTGTCATACTTGATGTTTGGGACAACAGAGACATCCTTAAAAAGGGTCTCAGTCAGACAGATGTGGTGTCAAAATTATGGCCTCGAGCTACAGTCATACAAATACCACATAGGTACCAACACCCTAAATATGGAGGTAATAATAAGGGATCTATGGACACATGTGGATAGTCATCTCTACTTTCAGAAACACATTCACAAAGTGGTTAGAAAATCATGCTATGTGTCCCTACAAATTGCCAAAGTCTTTGCATGTAGGTCAAAGGAGGTTCCCTCTACTCATCAGTCATCAGACCCATCAGAGAGTACCACAACACACTTGCGATGAATCTGACTAGGCATCTTCAGCTGCTGGAAAGACCATTGAAGTACCTCAACAAGAACATTACTGGCCTCAAACAGTTGCCCCATGCAACAGGACTGAAGTAACTCAATCTGTACTCTGTTGCATACCGTCTACTCAGGTAATCTCTGCCAAACATACAGGTCCATGTCCAATGCAGAAATGATGTACATGCTCTATCTGAAGTAAACCCAAGCTCACTGTGCCACATGCTCTAGGGATATAATCATCACAGCAATAAATAGAACATGTTGGAGGGATACATTACTAACTCACAGACCTCCCTTGCTTTGGAACAGGCTCCCAACCTACATTAAGCTGAGTCCCTCACTGACACTCTTCCAGAGGAGCCTTGATGAGTGTATGTGAAACTGAACTGTCATACCATGGATCACTTCATCAGCTCTACTACACAGAGGCATAGGGAACTAACCCCAGGTGTGGTGATAGCTGCACACTCTGGCCATACTAATATATGCCTTCAGGCAGAAAGCCTGTTACCTACCTATGTACCTATATATGTAGGGGAAACACAGTGTAATAAGCCAAAGATGGATGGGCAGAGATTTGTGTAAGAGGGTGACCATGACAAGGAGCCATCCATGACTGTCCCACCCAGCACACATCCCAATGGCACAAAAGACATGAGGTGCACATCTTACCCACTATACATAACAGCCACCAGTATCTGTAAGCATTACAGTGTATGTGGTGCATGTGCCTGCTGTGCAACATGACTGTACAATGAAGTACACATCTACTATCTGTAGACATGTACCTGTCACATAGGTTCATAGGTATGTAGTAGACTATCTTCACGGAGGCATATATTAGCCTAGGCAAGTTGTGCAGCTTTCACCACCCTATTGGTTAGTCTCCTAAGCCCTAGTTCTAATAGTTAGTACCCTAAGCCCCTTTCTAGTGGGGCTGCTGATGTGATCCCTGGCGTGAATTGTCTGTTTCCCATCCACTCATCAAGGTTCCTATTAAAGGGTGTCAGCGAGGGCTCAGTCTGCTGTACACTGGGACTCTGTTCCACAGTAAGGCAAGTCTCTGGGATGGTACTCTATCCCACCAGCATGTTGTATTCATTGTTGTGATGAGGTTTATATCCCTGGAGTGTATAGTGTGACTCAATTTTGTTTTCCTTAGATGGAGCATGTTCAACAGTTATGTGTTGGACATGGCTCTGTATGTTAGGCAGAGTTTGCCTCTGAGTAGGTGGTACATAACAGAGAACAGGTGTAGTTTTTCCAGTTGTGTTGCATAACACAACTGTTTGAGGCCAGTAATCCTCTTGGTGAGGTACCTCTGTGGTCACTCCAGCTGCTGAATATGCCTAGTCGAGTACATCCAAAATGGTGCATTGTACTCAATGATGGGTCTGATGACTTAAGAGTAGATGGCCACCACTACCTCTTGTGATCTTGATGCAAACCCTTTGTTGATTAGGTGGGCCACATAGGATTTAGTAACCACTTTGGCAACATGGTTGTCAAAGGAAAGATGACTATCTACTTGTGTCCCCAGATCCCTTATTACCTCATTAGTGTTTAGGGGGTAACACCTATGTGGTAGTTTGTGGGTACTTTGTTTTCCCCAAAGGGGATTACTATGCATTCTTTCACATTGAGCTTGAGGCCATGATTCTGGCACCACACATTTGTCTCATAGAGTCCCTTCTGGAGAATATTTGTTTCATCCTGGGAATCTATTATGGCACACACTTTACAGTTCCCAGCAAACTTAGTCAACCACAACCCTCCTGTGTTTGCATGTACTTCTGAGAAGTATATACCAAACAGGAGGGGCCCCAGGACTGAACCCTGGGGGACACCAGTTGTTACCGGTTTAGAGTCTGACATGTAGCCAGCAACTCTTAATTTGTAGGACCTATCTGTGAGCCAGTTTGCAATCCATCTTGTGATGTATGGATTTATGCCCAGGTTGGTGAGTTCATCTATGATACCTGACTGGGGAATGGTGTCAAAGGCCTTAGCAAGGCATAGGTAGGCTGTGTGGAGCTCCTTTCAATCAACTGCAGCCTGGGTAACTGTCTCAAAGAAATCCACCCAGTTCAGGAGGCATGATCTGCCTTTGACGAAGCCAAACTGGGTGTGCTTAACTGTGTGAAGGTTCCCAATGTTTATTGTTGAGTTCCATTATGATTGGCTCCATTGCCTTGCAGATCAGACTTGCCAGGCTCATAAAGCAGGAATGCCAAGGGTCTGGGTTGGCCCCACCCCTGTGGAGTGTGTAGAATGTTGCTGTTCAACATTCTATGGGTACATATCCTGTAGAGAGGATGTAGAGAGGTGTAGGTATCCTTGATGAATATGGATACATCCCCACCCTAAGTGCTATGATCCAGGTTCTGATGCCGGAAAGTATGGAATGAGTAGTATCCTGGTAGTGCTGGTGTGCTCTCTGGAGCCTTGAACTAGGTTTCTGTTACTACACAGATATCAATATTCTTCATACTGAGTAGTGCCTCAAGTGTATGCATTTGGAGGCTGAGACTTCTGGCAATGAGGAGCATTTAGCTCACTTTGTGGTTATTTGTGTTGGTTACAGGGGGGGTTGGTTTGTCCTTTGAGCCTTGCCTAAAAAAGATAATACAGGGACAGCAAGAACCTTGGCCAGTATTCAGGAGCATAGGTGTGACAGGTACAAATCATCTCTAGTGAAGCAACAAGGCTTGTCTATAATGTCATCCCAGGCAGACAGAGACTGAATCCCATTTGAATGACACCAGAAGCTCAGCCAATTGTTGAAGTTTATCATCTTTCTGTTATATTGCAGTATCATGTAGGTGAAGGTAAGATGCGACTCAAGGTCAGGGTCATTCCAGCCTAGGCTACATGATCATAGAGCTACTATATATCTCTTGTCATGTTTTCCTGGGAGGTATGTCTCAGATCATTCACAATGACATGTACAAAGGCCGCATCATATATGTACCTGTTCTGGAGTGATGTAAGTGCTTGTGTTATGTGGCGGATCATAGCACCTGACAGACAACTGACAGTAACCTTCCCCTTGTCCAGCCTAGTGAGTAGAACATCTGTGTGCCTGACTATGGAGTCACCTATTACTAGTGTGTTGGGTATGTTGTTTTGCCTCAGGGCCTGTTGTGAGGCACACTGCTTTGGTGTATTATATGTTTTTTGGCGTGTGCTTGGAGATACATGTTGCTTGCTTGTCTGCTTAGGAGGACACTCTCTCTTTTTCAGATTAATATTTGTATTCTCCGAGTATGGTAATGTGTATTTATGTGTGTGTTTTGCTGGATTTTATATTGTAGGTCTATGTGAGACTGTTGGTGTTGTGCTTGTATGACCCTACTCCTCTTGACTGTATTGTCCAGTATTGGGTTGACAGAACTTAGCCACCGGTTTGACCCTGTGTGTGCCAGCATGTGGTGCATCAACCCATATATGATATGGTTATGGCCTATGCATACAATACAGTCACAATACATCTAGTATGATAAGCCTGCTGAGGTTAGCAAATGTGAAAAACCCCTTTGGGCAAACTGTCAACGAGTAATGTCTGTATTGCATCTTGTAACTCCATATTGCTTGCTGAAGTGTAAAAAAGTACTTAGTTTGGTTTAAGAACCCAGCACTTGCCAACTGTGTATGTATGTGTTTGTCTCTCCCTGGGGAGAGAGCAACCATTTTGGAGACTACTCACACCCCTTAAAAGTGACATACTCATCTTTGTCAAGTCTTATGATGTCACCATCCTACAAATATACCTGTGGGAAGGTGACATCCCAGTAATGTGTATAGCACATCATATAAATGTGTACTAAAGCAGCTAACTGAGATTCCATACTGTCCAGTACAGATGAAGGGGTATAGGACAGGTTAAGAAAATGATAACTGACTGGGCTAGAAAAGGTGATAAACTGGGATATAGCTAAAGGATAAAATAATGAACTGTGACTACTCTAGTAGTCACAATGTGCAAAGAAGACATGTAAAAGTGACAGGCTATATAGGATCAATAAGGGAATCAGTAGCAGAAACAAATTCAACTAAATAGTTTTACCCAATAGGCTAATGTGGTTTCTACCTAGCCAGTAAAAACAATGAACATTGAGTAGTCTAACTCAATGGATCTGGATGCAGTAACTGTAATAGCTACAGATAATCTAAATGAGCAATTTCTAGTTCAGTAACAAGCAACAGTATAGCAGTCAGTCGACTAATAAAGGAATACTATAAAGGTAGCCTTGTACTCTCTGCAATGGTACTGTAGAGTAGTAGCTTTAAATACCGTAACAATATACTAATTGGATCAAGCAGAACTTCAACAATATCAATGATCAAAAAGTGCAGTCAGTTATTGAGATAATAAGTAATTTTGTTTCTATATACCTAGTATGAGCAAAAGATAACACTGTAGTATTATCTTAAATAACGCCAGGAGTAGTAACAGTACCAATGCATGCTCACTCACTGGGGTTGCATGTAGATTCAACCTGTTGTTTATATTGTGTGCTCCAGCTTCTGTGCACCTATGCGCAGACACTAGCAGATGTGCTGACCATGAACAGGTGCTGCTAAATGTGTAGGCTTGTTTACTGACTTGAATAATCAGCGAGTACCTCTGCTTATCAAGCTAACATGTGCAGAGCATGTAGTCTTAGTGCAACCTGTACTCACATAGGTTCATATGTTCATAGGTATATACTAGGCCACCAGGGCCTTTAAAAGCCTAGCCGTGTAACCAAACCAAATTGTGTCCCTTTGTATCAAGGGCATTTATTTGGAGGGGCTGTGCTAGGAAGTTTCTAGAGGTTATGTAGTGGAAGGTATGTTATTTTGGGCATTACTGTCTGCATGTCAATGAATCCCCTAGAGTGTATGAAAATACATCAGTAATATAAAGTAAAACTCTAATAAATTCAGTAAAAGCTAATTTTTTTTAGTGGCTAAATCCCACCATAGGTTGACACTATAATCTCCTGATATGGATTGGGGTCTTGTGTTATTTGAGGGTTCCAGGATGAAGAGTTCAGAAAATTAGTTTTACAATAAAAGTTTCTTTATAACTATTGTGACAAAGTTCAGCTGCTAATTCATAATCTGCCCTAATTATTCTTATTTACAAAGTGGCCTTGTGAAAGCTGTTTGGTCAAAGGGTATACATAGGCCAACAACACAGCACACAAAGGCACCTGTGAACAAGATCAGACAACACAGAGAATTTTGGTCAAGGATTATAGCAAAGGCTAATTTCTGAACACAATCTATCTGCATATTAATACCACGCAAAAAATTGGACTGTTGACAAATTTTCCTGCATATGAAAACATGTGTTGAATTATAAAACATATTTATTATATGATTATTTAATTTTCATGGTGTTTGATTCAGAGATGGGTCAGTGTCAGTTCTGTTCCTGCAGTTGCGACTGTTGACTATGACAATTAGATAAAATACATGTATTAATGTATGGAGAGAGAGTACCTAATCACAGAATCAGTGATCACACAATTAAAAAAATTACAGTTGCCACAAAATTGCTGGTACCACTTAAATCATTGTATACCACTGTGCTTGCCAACCAAAACATCAGTTTAAATTATTTAAATTATGCAATACCGCCATGCATTATTTCTGTTCTATTTCTTTAAAATAGAAGGCGATATATATGTGGTGTTTTGTTACTGTTTCTTTAATTATCAATATTGGACACGAAAATCTGACCAATTTCTAGGTTTGAGCTGACTTTGCTAATGGTATTTGCTAGAACTGCTCAACCAGCCATGTTTATTTAAAGGAATTACTTAATAAAAAATGATTTAGTTATTTAACTTTGACTTTCTGGGTCTACTCTAGAACAGTGAACGATCAGATGAGCGAACGCTGTTACACTGATCCCTAAATGTTGAACTGGCATAACAGTGAATGGCCGGTACAGCGATTTTTTTTCCCAGGGAAAAAATCGCTGGGCCATTGACTTGGCTGTGCCAGTTCCTCCACTGTAGTGCGATTTTGGAGTTGGTATATTTAAGTAGGGAGGGTGTGGGAGGCAAAGCCCCCCACTTTATTTAGTGTTCTTTTTTTTTTTGGGACCAGCGATTTTTTTTCCATGGGAAAAAAATTCACTGTTCCAGCCAGATGATCGAACGCTGTTACACTGATCCCTAAATGTCGAACTGGCATAACAGTGAATGGCCGGTACAGCGATTTTTTTTCCCAGGGAAAAAATCGCTGGGCCATTGTCTTGGCTGTGCCAGTTCCTCCACTGTAGTGCGATTTTGGAGTTGGTATATTTAAGTAGGGAGGGTGTGGGAGGCAAAGCCCCCCACTTTATTTAGTGTTCTTTTTTTTTTTGGGACCAGCGATTTTTTTTCCATGGGAAAAAAATTTGCTGTTCCAGCCATTCGCTGTTTTGGCGATTCAATGTTTAGGGGTCAATATAACATTGTTCGATTATTTGACGTTCATTGTTATAATATTGACCCAACTTTCTTAGGTAAAAAAATGAAAAAAAAAATAGGCTAACTATTCACATATACTTCTAGGCTGCCACTGATGATATAATTAGAGTTTGACAATGAGATAGCATAATGTTCAGTGTCTGATAATTTGCTGAGTTCATCAGTCCTTAAAACATTTTGATTCACAATATGCAGGTCAGGCTCATCGCTGTGTATAACTGTATTGTCTTTCCTGAAGAGACCTGGTTGGTAAAGGTTTCCACATTCTTGAAAGATAACCCCTGGATTCCAAGATGGCTGCTGACTAGGAAACACTGTCTTCTGTGTGCTCTTACTACTACCAGTTAATCTACTAAAATCATCTGCTGCTGCTGCATCAAAAAATGAAAGAAAGGATCTCCTAAAAATAAGCTAACCAAAATCTACTTACTCGATGAGAAATTTTCTTCCTTTCTCTTGGATCTAGGACACTGAAAAGCTCTCCTACCTTTTTTTTTCCAGCAGTGGTGTGGCAGTGCCTGCAGCCACATGTGCTTAGGCCAGTTAGCACTATAAGGGCTCTACAAGAACCCAAATAAATAAGCAAAAAACAAAACTTCAATCAAGATGGAACAAATGGAAGCACAATCCTCAAAAACTAGACTGTCATTAGTTATGTCTCCAGAGAAAGAAACAACCACCAAAAGACAAAAAACAACTAGATCTCAGCCTGATGCTCCAAAACAGCCACAGTCACAGAAAAGCAAAACTGAGCATCCCCTCATAATGGAAGAACTGAAAGCAGCTCTTACCCCACTTCAGTCTGAAATTCAAACATTTTCCTCAACACTAAGCTTGTTTGGTAACAATTTGGAACAAATCATTTCAAGGTTGGACCAGAATGAAGCAAGAACTATGGACAATGAAATTAAAATACAGGAACTTCAAAAAAAAACACTTCTGCCAATGAATCCTCTATAAAGGCCATACAGCAAAAAATAATTGATCTGGAGGCTAGAGCAAGGTGCAATAATGTGCTGATCAGAGGTATACCTGAGAAGTTTGAACAATCACAGCTACTAAATATTGCAGAGGAAATATTTGGTCTCTTCCTGGAAAACAAACACCTTGCTCAAACTTTTACAATTGAGAGAATACATAGAGCTCTGAGAAAAGCACAAGTCCCAGACACACCCAGGAAAATCTACATTAGACTACTAAATGCCTCACATGCCCAATCACTCTTGCAAGCTGCAAAAAACAAGAAATCCATTATATGGAGGGGATCAAAAATCACAATTGCCTAGGACCTGCCACTTCCTATAAAACAATCCAGACAAACACTATCGCCTTTTGGCAAGTTTCTGATAAATAAAAACATCAAATTCCAGATGAAATATCCAGCTACTCTCTCCTTTCAGCACAGAAACGTCACATACTCCATCAAAGACCTTCAAGAAGCGAAATCCACATTTCACAAAGCATTTGGTGAAATTCCAGCAATCCCCAGCTAAGCATAAAGCAAGAAAGATTACGCATCCAACCATCCGTGCATCAAACTAAATAAAGAAACTGACCCTAATAAAAATAAATGATCTCACATACCTACAAGCCTCCTGCTGATGCCCTGCAAATGAACTGATGAAAAAACAGACCCAAAAAAGCCTTCTTAACCCGGCAATGTGACTGAGGTATCTCTTCAACTTTTGCCTTTCTAGTTTCCTTGCTAAAAAGCACCTCTCCGTCTCAAGTTCGATCAGTAGGCCAAGAAACCATTTATCATGTTGTCACAGTGACCTGTGACCAACAAGTGTAACCTGATAATATTTCTTACAGGAAACCACTTGTTCTACTGTGGTACCACCTCAATATATGTTATGCCCGCACAGCCGTCACAGCGAGGCTCCGCCCTCCTATCTAAACACTCCGTGCAGGGAAAAACTGAGAACATATGGCTTAAAGGAAGGAAAATGTGTCCTTAGGAACCTCATAATGCTGCATCTGTGCATCGGACAAGAGAGAGAAGCCAAATTTGTCCTTCTGGTAACCTGTTACCTTTACTTTTTGTTATTTATGTTTTACTGTCAGGGTCAAGCTCTTATGCTAAGAACCCCTTAGCCTGGCCCAGCTTGGGATGGAGCAGCACGGATGAACGCCTTTATTTTAAATGCCTTGACTGCTAATGATATCGGCTACTGTCAGCTTCTTACCACGGAAGAAAGAAGCAATAGTTTTGGAACAGAGACCTTGTTGAAAGTTGTTGAAAACCTAATTGTCATGCTAACTGCTATTTGAGAGAATCGGTTGAATCTAAGATTATTGTAACCTGATGGCAGTGTTTGTTCATTGGAAATATTTTTTTTTGCCAGGATTCAATTAGTATGAGAAGCTCTAGAGGGAAATCCAGTATGAAATGATTTTAAAGTTACCGTCTGGGCCACTGATGTTGTGATGAATTAGATTGAATGTAAGGGGAGTGGAGTAATGGCTGGAAGTCTTATAATTAGGATTAGTTTAACTTGTTCTGGATGCCTGATCTGAATTAGAATGAGTATCTCCACTGAGTAGTGCCTGTAAGCTCATCGGATAGATCCACGGGTTTTAATATATGGTTTGGAAGACTAAGGTACTTACTAGTTCTGATGGGAAAGCAGAGTGGTTCCTATACAAAAGTTAGATCAAAGAAAAATAGAAGGATGCTAGTGCATGGTAAAGTAAGTGCAGTAGTAGTGCGCTTCTGCAGCTCCTGTTAGAATGGACAGAACACATTAACACTGCTTCTGCCAAAATGACATTTGACAGGACTGTCAGGCTGGCATATTTAGTCACAAATGCACACATCCTTATGCCAACTTGCAGAACTGCATTGTATTTTTGACTTGACGCTAATAATAGGTAACAAGGAGTACACTATAGAACTCTTACTGTTTGAACAAGGTTTATAATGGAACAGAGCAGACCATGTGGTATACACACGGGGCTCTACTCTAGCTAAGTACAGACAGGCTGACTTTTCTTAAAATCAGCATAAATAATGCAGGCTAAGGACCTATGTTATTGCCTCGATATCCAGGGTAATCTAGGGAAATATCAGCTACCCTATATCTTCCCTAGCTTTCATATAACCTCTAAACAACTGCATTGTCTTTAGTCATATCAAAAAAAAAAAAAAGAATGATTTTCTCTCTCAAACTCCTTGATCCCCCTCTCTTAAAACCCGATTGCCTCATGGTTTTGGCATCTTTTCAGACTTGTTGGCTGTTGGTGAAGCACCCACCAAGAGGAGAAAACGCTGAGAGAAGAAAGGAGCCACTTTTGAGATTTTAAATATTTTTCGTCAGATTATTTGTTAAGATTTCTGCATTGCCGCCTACTTTGTGGTGTTTTCCAGCTTGCTAAACTTGATATATGTATTAGAAACTGTATTTGGAACACATCTAGAGCTTGTTTACTGCATTTACTGTGTTGCACTTATTTTAAAATCGTTTTTTTTCTTAAAACGTGCATTTTACCTGTCTCTGGCCTAGCACTCAAGTGTGGGGTCATTTTATTGCACTGTTCTAACTTGTTGCTACATGTGTATCTCTGCTATCTTTAAACAAAACAAAAAAAAAAACAAAAAAAATCTTGCTTTTTTCCTACTTTCTGAAATTTAAAAAAAGTTCAGTTACAGATTTGCTGTTCTGAACTGTTTGTAAGTTTCTTGGAGGCCATTGCTTGCTTGGGCTAAAGGGAAGTCTCTGTGTTCATCAGTGACTTCCAGACTGGGAGCATTACTCTAGTTCCAACACCCTAGCCCAAAGGTTCCTAGAATTTATAAACTCAAATTCTATGGAACAACTTGTTACCACTCCCACAAGAGGGGAAAACACACTGGACCTGATCATCACCAACATGGGGACTCTATGCTCCAGACCAGAAGTGTATCCTTCACTGGTAAGATCAGACCATAAACTAATCTCACTGGATATTCACATCCTGACCCCACCCCCTGCCCAGAAAACCACAGTGAAAAACTTCTCTAAAGCAAATTTCACACTCCTCAAAACCGAGGTGGAATCCTTCAAAGCCCCCGGGCCTGTGGAAAATACGGCCCAGACTGCAGAATCCTTTATAAACGCATTCTATGAACACCTTCAGGAATGCATGGATCATGCAATCCCAAATAAAACCAAGACCCAACCCTCCAAAGGCAGACATCCTCTCTGGTGGACCCCAGCCATAAACAAACTATACAATGGAAGGAGGAAGCTACTACATGATAGAGCAAAATCCCAAAAAGGGAAGGCATCTCTGATCAGTATTAGCAAAAAACTACGGGCACTCATAAAATCGTCTAAGGCCAGCTTCGAGAGAAAAATTGCACAGGACACTAAGGATAATCACAAGGCTTTCTTTAGTTATGTTAGGAACCTGGGTGGGAATTCCCAGATATGCTCAGAATTAGTCCAAAATGACAAAAAATACACTGAACCCACAGACATTGCCAACATCCTAGCTGACAGGTTCAGCGCAAACTCCCCCCCCCCCACCAAAAGGGTAAATATCTATCCCAGCAGAGTGCTGCCCCCCTGACATCTCAGATGCTCAGGTAACAGCCGCCCTCTCCAAAGCAAAAAACACAGCATTAATGGGACCAGACGGTGTCCCGGGCTGCATCCTACATGAACTCCAAGAAGAGCTAAACCCAAACATAAAACTACTGTTCATTCTCAGCCTTACTACAGGATATGTACCCAAAGAGTGGAGTACAGCAACGGTGGTCCCTCTCCACAAAGGTGGTGCCTCAATGGATCCTGGAAACTATCGCCCCATAAGCCTGACTAGCTTGGTCTGCAAAGCTATGGAAAGGATCATCATGGACCTTATAAATAAAGATATTGGAGACCTACAGACACTGGATCCTACCCAGTTTGGCTTTGTTAAGGGCAGATCCTGCCTCTTAATCCTGGTCGATTTCTTTGAAACAGTCACCAAGGCCATTGACGAGGGGAAGGTGGTCCACACAGCCTACCTGGACCTCGCAAAAGCCTTCGATACAATACCCCACTCGGGCATTATAGATAAGCTCTCCAGCTTAAATATAAATCCCTATGTCACTAGATGGGTTGCAAACTGGCTCAAGGACAGAACCCACATGGTTAGAATTGCTGGAGCCATGTCAGACTCCAAACCAGTTACAAGTGGCGTCCCACAAGGCTCAGTCCTGGGACATCTCTTGTTCGGTATATATTTCTCAGAGGTACAGGCCAACATGGAAGGACTGTGGCTGACCAAGTTCGCAGATGACTGCAAACTGGGCACCATAATCAACTCTCCAGCCGACACAAGCATCCTGCAAAAGGGCCTCATAGAAACAGACAACTGGTGCCAGAGCCATGGCCTCAAGCTAAATGCCAAAAAGTGTATAGTCATCCCCTTTGGCAAAAACAAAGTGCCCACAAATTACCACATAAGTGGTAATCCATTAAGTATGGAAGAAGTAATTAGGGACCTGGGGACCCAAGTTGATAGCAATTTCTCATTTGACAACCACGTGGCCAAAGTGGTTAGAGAAACATTTTATATAGCCCACCTAATCATGAAGGGATTCACATCTAGATCAGGGGAGGTCATTGTGCCTCTTTACACATCCCTCATCAGGCCCATAATTGAGTACAATGCCCCTTTTGGGATGTACCTTACCAGACACTTGCAGCAACTGGAAGGACCCCAAAAGTACCTCACCAAGTGGATCAAAGGGCTCAAACAAATGCCATATGCTGCCTGGTTAAAGAAACTCCAGCTCTACTCAGTGGCATACCACCTGCTCAGAGGCAATCTGTGCCTGACGTATAAAGCCATGTCCAACCCGGAATTAATGGACATGCTGCAACTCAGAAAATCCAATCCCATCGAGCTACACGCTCGAGAGACTTGAACCTCAGCACTGAAATAAATAGGACATGCTGGAGGGACAGATTCATAACCCAGAGGCTCCCTTCACTCTGGAATAAAATCCCAGTCCAGGTTAGGCAGAGTCCCTCATTGACTCTCTTCAAGAGGAATCTTGATGAGTAGATGGGAGATCATAGGTTTACCCCAGGTATCACTTCTGTGTCACTGTTAGACAGAGCCACACTATACTACCCTCATAAAAGGGCATAGCAAAATTAATTTAAAATGGGTGGCGAAAGCCAAACACACTCTGGCTAGGCTTATAAATGCCCTAGGGCAGATAGCCTAGTATGAACCAATGAACCTATGAGCCTATGAAGTGGCAGTGGTAAACACTGAACAGCCTGCCTGCCCCTGTGGGAGTGGTTACTGCCTAGAAACTGTAGTTTTATTGGCCATTTTGGGTCAATTCCAAACTCCTTGATCCCCCTCTCTTAAAACCTGATTGCCTCATGGTTTCTGGCATCTTTTCAGACTTGTTGGCTGTTGGTAAAGCACCCACCAAGAGGAGAAAACGCTGAGAGAAGAAAGGAGCCACTTTTGAGATTTTAAGTATTTTTCTTCAGATTATTTGTTAAGATTTCTGAATTGCCGCCTACTTTGTGGTGTTTTCCAGCTTGCTAAACTTGATATCTGTATTAGAAACTGTATTTAGAACACATCTAGAACCTGTTTACTGCATTTCCTGTGTTGAGCTTATTTTAAAATCTTTTTTTCTTAAAACTTGCATTATACCTGTCTCTGGCCTAGCACTCAAGTGCGGGGTCATTTATTGCACTGTTCTAACTTGTTGCTGCTTGTGTATCTCTGCTATCTTTAAACAAAAAAAAAAAATCTTGCTTTTTTCCCCACTTTCTGAAATTTAAAAAAAGTTCAGTTACAGATTTGCTGTTCTGAACTGTTAGTAAGTTTCTTGGTGGTCATTGCTTGCTTGGGATAAAGGGAAGTCTCTGTGTTCATCAGTGGCAGTGGTAAACACTGAACAGCCTGCCTGCCCCTATGGGAGTGGTTACTTCCTAGAAACTGTAGTTTTATTGGCCATTTTGGGTCAATTCCAAACTCCTTGATCCCCTCTCTTAAAACCCGATTGCCTCGTGGTTTTGGTGTCTTTTCAGACTTGTTGGATGTTGGTGAAGCACCCACCAAGAGGAGAAAATGCTGAGGGAAGAAAGGAGCCACTTTTGAGATTTTAAGTATTTTTCTTCAGATTATTTGTTAAGATTTCTGAATTGCCGCCTACTTTGTGGTGTTTTCCAGCTTGCTAAACTTGATATCTGTATTAGAAACTGTATTTAGAACACATCTAGAGCCTGTTTACTGCATTTCCTGTGTTGCACTTATTTTAAAATCGTTTTTTTCTTAATACTTGCATTTTACCTGTCTCTGGCCTAGCACTCAAGTGTGGGGACGTTTATTGCACTGTTCTAATTTGCTGCTACTTGTGTATCTCTGCTATCTTTAAACAAAAAAAAATCTTGCTTTTTTCCCACTTTCTGAAATTTAAAAAAAGTTCAGTTACAGATTTGCTGTCCTGAACTGTTTATACGTTTCTTGGAGGCCATGGCTTGCTTGGGCTAAAGGGAAGTCTCAGTGTTCATCAGTGGCAGTGGTAAACACTGAACAGCCTGCCTGCCACTGTGGGAGTGGTTACTGCCTAGAAACTGTAGTTTTATTGGCCATTTTGGGTCAGTTCCAAACTCCTTGATCCCCCTCTCTTAAAACCCGATTGCCTCGTGGTTTTGGCATCTTTTCAGACTTGTTGGCTCTTGGTGAAGCACCCACCAAGAGGAGAAAACGCTGAGGGAAGAAAGGAGCCACTTTTGAGATTTTAAGTATTTTTCTTCATATTATTTGTTAAGATTTCTGCATTGCCGCCTACTTTGTGGTGTTTTCCAGCTTGCTAAACTTGATATCTGTATAAGAAACTGTATTTAGAACACATCTAGAGCCTGTTTACTGCATTTCCTGTGTTGCACTTATTTTAAAATCATTTTTTTCTTAAAACTTGCATTTTACCTTTCTCTGGCTTAGCACTCAAGGGTGGGGTCATTTATTGCACTGTTCTAACTTGTTGCTACTTGTGTATCTCTGCTATCTTTAAACAAAAAAATCTTGCTTTTTTCCCACTTTCTGAAATTTAAAAATTGTTCAGTTACAGATTTGCTGTTCTGAACTGTTTGTAAGTTTCTTGGAGGCCATTGCTTCCTTCGGCTAAAGGGAAGTCTCTGTGTTCATCAGTGACAGTGGTAAACACTGAACAACCTGCCTGCCCCTGTGGGAGTGGTTACTGCCTAGAAACTATAGTTTTATTGGCCATTTTGGGTCAATTACAAACTCCTTGATCCCCCACTTTTAAAACCCGATTGCCTCATCGTTTTGCATCTTTTCAGACTTGTTGGCTGTTGGTGAAGCACCCACCAAGAGGAGAAAATGCTGAGAGAAGAAAGGAGCCACTTTTGAGATTTTAAGTATTTTTCTTCAGATTATTTATTAAGATTTCTGCATTGCCGCCTACTTTGTGGTGTTTTCCATCTTGCTAAACTTGATATCTGTATTAGAAACTGTATTTAGAACACATCTAGAGCCTGTTTACTGCATTTCCTGTGTTGCACTTATTTTAAAATCATTTTTTTCTTAAAACTTGCATTTTACCTGTCTCTGGCCTAGCACTCAAGTGTGGGGTCATTTATTGCACTGTTCTAACTTATTGCTACTTGTGTATCTCTGCTATCTTTAAACAACAAAAGATTATATATATATCTTGCTTTTTTCCCACTTTCTGAAATTTAAAAAAAGTTCAGTTACAGATTTGCTGTTCTGAACTGTTTGTAAGTTTCTTGGAGGCCATTGCTTGCTTGGGCTAAAGGGAAGTCTCTGTGTTCATTAGTGGCAGTGGTAAACACTGAACAGCCTGCCTGCCCCTGTGGGAGTGGTTACTGCCTAGAAACTGTAGTTTTATTGGCCATTTTGGGTCAATTCCAAACTCCTTGATCCCCCTCTCTTAAAACCCAATTCCCTCGTGGTTTTGGCATCTTTTCAGACTTGTTGGCTGTTGGTGAAGCACCCACCAAGAGGGGAAAACGCTGAGAGAAGAAAGGAGCCACTTTTGAGATTTTAAGTATTTTTCTTCAGATTATTTGTTAAGATTTCTGCATTGCCGCCTACTTTGTGGTGTTTTCCAGCTTGCTAAACTTGATATCTGTATTAGAAACTGTATTTAGAACTCATCTAGAGCCTGTTTACTGCATTTCCTGTGTTGCACTTATTTTAAAATCATTTTTTTCTTAAAACTTGCATTTTACCTGTCTCTGGCCTAGCACTCAAGTGTGGGGTCATTTATTGCACTGTTCTAATTTGTTGCTACTTGTGTATCTCTGCTATCTTTAAACAAAAAAGAAATATTGCTTTTTTTCTCATTTTCTGAAATTTAAAAAAATTTCAGTACAGATTTGCTGTCCTGAACTGTTTATAAGTTTCTTGGAGGCCATTGCTTGCTTGGGATAAAGGGAAGTCTCAGTGTTCATCGGTGGCAGTGGTAAATACTGAACAGCCTGCCTGCCCCTGTGGGAGTGGTTACTGCCCAGAAACTGTAGTGTTATTGGCCATTTTGGGTCAGTTCCAAACTCCTTGATCCCCCTCTCTTAAAACCCAATTGCCTCATTGTTTTGACATCTTTTCAGACTTGTAGGCTGTTGGTGAAGCACCCACCAAGAGGAGAAAATGCTGAGAGAAGAAAGGAGCCACTTTTGAGATTTTAAGTATTTTTCTTCAGATTATTTGTTAAGATTTCTGCATTGCCGCCTACTTTGTGGTGTTTTCCAGCTTGCTAAATTTGATATCTGTATTAGAAACTGTATTTAGAACACATCTAGAGCCTATTTACTGCATTTCCTTTGTTGCACTTATTTTAAAATCGTTTTTTTCTTAAAACTTGCATTTTACCTGTCTCTGGCCTAGCACTCAGGCGTGGGGTCATTTATTGCACTGTTCTAACTTGTTGCTACTTGTGTATCTCTGCTATCTTTAAACAAAAAAGAAATCTTGCTTTTTTCCCACTTTCTGAAATTTTAAAAAAAGTTTAGTTACAGATTTGCTGTTCTAAACTGTTTGTAAGTTTCTTGGAGGCCATTGCTTGCTTGGGCTAAAGGGAAGTCCTTGTGTTTATCAGTGGTAGTGGTAAACACTGAACAGCCTGCCTGCCCCTGTGGGAGGGGTTACTGCCTAGAAATTGTAGTTTTATTGGCCATTTTGGGTCAATTTCAAACTCCTTGATCCCCCTCTCTTAAAACTCGATTGCCTCATGGTTCTGGCATCTTTTCAGACTTGTTGGCTGTTGGTGAAGCACCCACCAAGAGGAGAAAACGCTGAGAGAAGAAAGGAGCCACTTTTGAGATTTTAAGTATTTTTCTTCAGATTATTTGTTAAGATTTCTGCATTGCCTCCTACTTTGTGGTATTTTCCAGCTTGCTAAACTTGTTATCTGTATTAGAAACTGTATTTAGAACACATCTAGAGCCTGTTTACTGCATTTCCTGTGTTTCACTTATTTTAAAATCTTTTTTTCTTAAAACTTGCATTTTACCTGTCTCTGGCCTAGCACTCAAGTGTGGGGTCATTTATTGCACTGTTCTAACTTGTTGCTACTTGTGTATCTCTGATATCTTTAAACAAAAAAAAAAAACAAAAAAAATCTTGCTTTTTTCCCACTTTCTGAAATTTAAGAAATGTTCAGTTACAGATTGGCTGTTCTGAACTGTTTGTAAGTTTCTTGGAGGCCATTGCTTGCTTGGGCTAAAGGGAAGTCTCTGTGTTCATCAGTGACAGTGGTAAACACTGAACAACCTGCCTGCCCCTGTGGGAGTGGTTACTGCCTAGAAACTGTAGTTTTATTGGCCATTTTGGGTCAATTCCAAACTCCTTGATCCCCCTCTTTTAAAACCCTATTGCCTCATTGTTTTGCATCTTTTCAGACTTGTTGGCTGTTGGTGAAGCACCCACCAAGAGGAGAAAATGCTGAAAGAAGAAAGGAGCCACTTTTGAGATTTTGTTGGAGCATTTCTCTCCAGGCCTCCGCTGAAAATGGACATGTATCCAGTCGGATTTTCCCGGTAAACAAATGTAAAATAAATAAATAAATAAATAAATAAATAAATAAATAAATTCTTCAGATTATTTGTTAAGATTTCTGCATTGCCACCTACTTTGTGGTGTTTTCCAGCTTGCTAAACTTGATATCTGTATTAGAGACCGTATTTAGAACACATCTAGAGCCTGTTTACTGCATTTCCTGTGTTGCACTTATTTTAAAATCTTTTTTTCTTAAAACTTGCATTTTACCTGTCTCTGGCCTAGCACTCAAGTGTGGGGTCATTTATTGCCACTGTTTTAACTTGTTGCTACTTGTGTATCTCTGCTATCTTTAAACAAAACAAAAAAAAAATCTTGCTTTTTTCCCACTTTCTGAAATTTAAATAAAGTTCAGTTACAGATTTGCTGTTCTGAACTGTTTGTAAGTTTCTTGGAGGCCATTGCTTGCTTGGGCTAAAGGGAAGTCTCTGTGTTCATCAGTGGCAGTGGTAAACACTGAACATCCTGCCTGCCCCTGTGGGAGTGGTTACTGCCTAGAAACTGTAGTTTTATTGGCCATTTTGGGTCAGTTCCAAACTCCTTGATCCCCCTCTCTTAAAACCTGATTGCCAGACACATAAACACACAAAAACATACTTGGAGGCTCTAAATAAAAATCTGCCAAAGCAACAGACACCTCCAAAGCAAACATCCAAGCAACCGCTACCCCACAGCAATACCCACGTATCACGTAGTTCACAAAGTTAGTGTGCCACACAGTCACAGCCCTTAAGGTTAAACAACACACCTAATACACTTGTTATAGGTGACTCTATCGTCAGACACACTGACATCCCTCTCACCAGGCTGAACAAGGAGAAGGTCACTGTAAGCTGCCTGTCGGGTGCCAGGATCCGCCACATAACACAAGCACTCAGGTCACTCCAAAGCAAGTACAAATATGACTCCGTCATTGTCCATGCTGGTGTGAATGACCTGAGACGTACCTCCCTTACATGAAATGAGACATAGAGGAGCTCTCTGATCATGTGGCCCTGGCCGGTATGACCCTGACCTTGAGTAGTGTCTTACCCTCACCAAGAATGATACCACAGTATAAAGGCAAAATGATCAATTTCAACAATTGGCTAAAGTATTGGTATCACTCAAAGGGGATCCAGTGTCTGTCAGCCTGGGATGACATGCTTGACAAGCCACATTACTTCACTAGGGACGGCTTGCACCTGTCACCCCTGGGTTTTCGAATACTGGCCAAGGCTCTTGCCACCCCCATAGTGCCTTTTTTAGGCAAGGCTCAAAAGACAAACCCACCTCCTTAGACAACACAAGAAAAAAGAAACTAAGGGTAATGCTGCTCAATGCCAGAAGTCTAAACCTCAAGATGCACGCACTCGAGGTTTTCCTCAGTATGGAGAATATTGATATCTGTGCAATAACAGAAACCTGGTTCAAGGCTCGTGAGAGCACCCCAGCACTACCAGGCTATACCTCATACCATGCTTTTCGGCCCCAAAACTCGGACAAGAGGAGGGGGAGTATCCATATTCATCAAAGATACCCATACCTCCAGGCTAGTGGCACTGCACGAAGCATCTGAGACCATCCACGTGCAACTAACAGTGCGCAAAACTGTCTTCCAGTTTGTAGCCTGCTACAGACCACCCTCCCAAACTCAGGAACCCCACTCGGCTTTCCTGAAGACACTGGAGAATATGAAGGTCTCTCCAAAGACCATTATATTGGGTGACTTTAACTACCCAAACATAGACTGGGAGCACTACTCAAGCCCCAACACCCTTGCCCAACGGTTCCTAGAATTTATAAACTCAAATGCTATGGAACAACTGGTCACCACTCCCACAAGAGGAGAAAACATATTGGACCTGATCATCACCAACATGGAGACTCTGTGTTCCATACCAGAGGTATACCCCTCATTGGTAAGATCGGACCATAAATTAATCACTATGGACATCCATATCCCATCCCCACCCCTAGCAAAGGAAACCACGGTCAAAAACGTCTCAAAAGCAAACTTCCCACTTCTCAAAACCAAGGTGGAATCCTTCAAAGCCCCAGGGCCAGTGGAAAATATGGCCCAAACCGCAGAATCCTTTACAAACACATTCTGTGGATACCTACAGGAATGCATGGATCGTGCTATCCCAAATAAAACCAAGACACACTCCTCCAAGGGCAGGATACCTGTCTGGTGGACCCCAGCCATAAATAAGCTGTACAACAGAAGGAGGAAGCTACTACATGATAGAGCAAAATCCCTAAAAGGGAAGACAACTCTGATCAGTACTAGCAATAAACTACGATCCCTCATAAAATCATCTAAGGCTAGCTTTGAAAGAAAAATTGCACAAGACGCTAAAGATAATCACAAGGCCTTCTTTAGTTATGTCAGAAACCTGGGTGGAAACTCCCAGATATGCTCTGAGTTAGTGCAAAATGACAAAAAATACAGTGAACCCACAGACATAGCCAACATCCTGGCAGACAGGCTCAGTGCAAACTTCTCCCCCCCTTCCCCCAAATGAGCAAATGACTATCCCAACAGAGTGTAGCCTCCCTGACATCACAGATGCACAGATGAGAGCTGCCCTCTCCAAAGCAAAAAACACAGCATCAATGGGACCAGATGGTGTCCCAGGCTGTGTTTTACATGAGCTCCAAGAAGAACTGAACCCTCACTTAAAATCACTATTTAGTCTCAGCCTTACAACAAGATATGTACCCATATAATGGCGTATAGCAGCAGTGTTCCCACTCCATAAAGGTGGTGCCACAACAGACCCTGGAAACTATCGCCCTATAAGCCTAACTAGCGTGGTCTGCAAAGCTATGGAGCGTATCATCATGGAACTCATAAACAAAGACATTGGGAACCTCCAAACACTGGATCCTACCCAATTCGGCTTTGTTAAGGGCAGATCTTGCCTCTTGAACCTGGTCAATTTCTTTGAAACAGTCACCAAGGCCATAGATGAAAGGAAGGTAGTCCACACAGCCTACCTTGACCTTGCAAAAGCCTTCGACACAATACCCCACTCGGACATCATAAATAAGCTCACCAACTTAAATATCAACCTCTATGTCACAAGATGGGTTGCAAACTGCATTAGGGATAGAACCCATATGGTCAGAATTGCAGGTGCCATGTCAGACTCTAAACCAGTTACAAGTGGCATCCCACAAGGCTCAGTCCTGGGACCTCTCTTGTTCGGTATATATTTCTCTGAGGTACAGGCTAATACAAGAGGACTATGGCTGACAAAGTTTGCAGATGACTGCAAACTGGGGGCCATAATCGACTCACCGGCTAACACAAGCATCCTTAAAAAAGGTCTCACAGAGATGGATAACTGGTGCCAGAGCCATGGCCTAAAGCTAAATGCCAAAAAGTGCATAGTCATCCCCTTTGGGAAAAACGAAGTGCCCACAAATTACCACATAGGTGGTAATCCATTAAGTATGGAAGAAGTAATTAGGGATTTGGGGACCCAAGTAGATTGCAATCTCTCCTTTGACAATCACATTGCCAACGTGGTTAGAAAGACATTCTATATAGCCCACCTTATTACAAAGGGGTTCACATCTAGATCAAGAGAGGTCATTGTGCCCCTCTACTCATCACTCATCAGGCCCATAATTGAATACAATGCCCCATTTGGGATGTACCTTACCCGACACCTGCTACAACTAGAAAGACCCCAAACGTACCTCACCAAGAGGATCAAGGGACTCAAACAGATGCCCTACGCAGTTAGGCTAAAGAAACTCCAGCTCTACTCAGTTGCTTACCGCCTACTCAGAGGCAACCTATGCTTGACGTATAAAGCCATGTCCAACCCTGAATTAATGGACATACTCCACCTCAAGAAATCCAAATCCATCAGAGCTACACACTCCAGTGACTTAAACCTCAGCACAGAAATAAATAGAACATGCTGGAGGGACAGATTCATATCCCAGAGGCTCCCCTCACTCTGGAACAAAATCCCAATCCATGTTAGGCAGAGCCCCTCAATGACCCTCTTCAAGAAGAATCTTGACATTTGGATGGGAGATCGTAAATTTACCCCTGGGATCTCTTCTGTGTCACTGCTAGACAGAGGCACTGTAAACTAACCTTAAATGGGCTATCTTCTGTGACCTACTATACAGAGGCACAGTCAACTAATCTAAATAGGGTCACAAAAGCCAAACACACTCTGGCTAGGCTTGTAAATGCCCTAGGGCAGATAGCCTAGTATCAACCTATGAACCTATGGACCTATGAACTGAACACTCTAAGTGATATAATGGACAATTTTAAGTTATTTGATCCTTTTGAACTTTTCAAAAATGACCCCTCTATTAGTACCTACACATTCTTCTCAGCGTACCACAAATCCTGGTCCAGGATAGACTTTTTTTAATCTCAGCATTGTTTTCATCTTATGAAATAGTATATAACAGTGACCCTAGAACTATATCTGACCATGCCAAAATTAATCTTAACTTAAAGATCTATAAACCTAATTATGAGAACCGCATCCCTACAAATTGGTCCCTTAATCCTAACCTCTTGAATAACAAGACCCTTCACCAAGAAATACAAGAATTCCTTTCACAGACTACAAGTTCTTTTGAAAAGTCAGACACCTCCCTAGATATACAATGGGCAGCAGCTAAAGTCACCTTAAGAGGTATCCTTATCCAAAAGGCATCCCTAATTCAGAAACAGTCCAAATTGCATACCTTGGCACTAGAAACAGAGCTAAGAAGATTAGAATCAGAGTTGCAAACTAAGTTTTCTGTAGATATTGAAAAACAGATTATCACCCTTCAAAAACAACTATACGAATTACACCTAAATCAATACTCTCTAATGGAATCCAGACTTATTCACAGATACGCTGAATGGGCACAAACCCCTTCTAAAATTCTAACAAGGATAATAAATATTAAGCCCCCCACCTACCACAATAAAACAAATTAACCATAGGGGTAAATCATACTTCACAGATAAAAAAATCATACATGCATTTCAAAAAGTGTATAAAGAAATCTACGGACCCCAATTACTCGATTTAGAAAACCTAGATGACCCTTTCCTAGATGAACTGCAATTTCCAGTAATAAGTGACACCCACAACAAACTGCTAAAGGCACCTATAACCGTGAAATAAATTATTTTATCCATCAATAAACTGAAATCAGGCAAAGCCCCAGGCCCAGACGGCTATGTGTCGGAATTCTACAAGGCATTTAAGTAAGTCCTAGCCCCCATTCTACTTAAGGTCTATAATCATATAATCCAATTTGGCATTTCCAACTTACATATTAATAACTCCAAGACTATTCTTATACAGAAGGTAAATGACACTAACCTCACTACAAATGACTATTGCCCAATTGCTTTAATTAACCTTGACATAAAGATTCTATCGTCTATCCTGGCTTATAGATTAAAAAATATATTACCGCATGTCATATCCCATTACTAATTAGGTTTCATGAACAATAGATATGTATGGGACAACACTCTATCCATTGAAGCCATAACCAATATGACAAAGTATGACAAATCTCCCAAATATGCAATTTCAATTGATGCCCAAAAAGCCTTTGACAGGGTAAACTTAAATTTTCTCTTCAAAATTATGAAATGCTTCTCTATCCCTGATGAATACATCAAAATGGTTGCAACCCTCTATAACAAGGCATCTACTACCCTAAACATAAACAAGAAGAATTCATGTCCAATTCAAATAATAAACGGTACAAGGCAGGATTGTCCGCTTTCACCTTATTTATTTAATCTATATCTTGAAGTCCTCTTGTTAAAGTTAAGCCAAAAAACATTCCATCACCCAGTCTTTATATATAAAATACCAGTGAAATATACTGCCTTTGCAGATGATCTAAATATTTATTTGGAACTACCTTCAACTGATGTAGAAAAAATTCTAAGCTCTATTGGCAAATTTTCACAAATCTCAAACTATGCCATGAATCCCAACAAATCAATAATCTTCCCTTTACATCCTCTTAGTGATAAAGAATTTTTCATTCTAGAAACAAAGATCAAAGTTAATCATACACTTAAATATTTGGGCATTAACTTCTCCCATCCCCAGCATGAACTAATTAATAACAATCTATACAAAACATGGTCAAAAGTCATGGAAGACCTCACAAGGTGGAAGAATCTAAACCTTTCCGTCCTCTCAAAAGTAGCTATTATAAAAATGAATATCCTACCCAAAATTATTTTCCATCTCTTTGCCCTTAATCAAAGCATTCCAAATACTTTCTTCTCAAAAATGAATACTATACTGGGGAAATTTATGTGGTACCCTAAAAATGTCAGAATTAGTTATACTAAATTAACACTTCCTAAAGAAAGGGGGGGCCTGGCCCTTCCAGATTTTCTAACATGCTACCATATAATAAATGCCAGCCGTATTTTGTACATAACCAACTTCCATCCTACAGATAAAGACAGGAACCCCATATGGACAAAAATCTACAATGCACACATAAGCGCATCCAATATTAATCCTAGAGCAACCATCTTTCTCAATCCTAAAACTCTTAAAGAATATAAAATTCACCCTATATTAATAAAAAATATCACTGGGTTCCAAAAGCTGATAACATCTCTCAATTTGAAAAACTCATTAGTGATGGCTCAACCAATTCATCTAAACCCCAACTTCAAATTGAGTAACACCATGTTAAATCTTGATAGTTTTCCAATCATCAAGAACTGTACAGTATGGGACTTCTACAAAATTAAAAATTTACCCTTTTAAGCCATCATAACCTCATTAGCAGCCAATAAAAAATACTACATAATTATTAAACAAATACTATACCTAATATATCTGGTTACAGACAAGATTAAAGTCACCCCATCAGAATTTCAGCTATATCAGAAACTAATAACCCAACTTCTGTTAAGGACTAAAATGCTTTCTAATGTATACAGATTAATAACAAAAATTAAACATCAAGATAATATTCTATTCTCTAAGTACTGGGATAGCCAAAACAAAGAAATAACAATTGACCAAAAACTTGAGGTAATTGACACAACAATAAAATGAACCCCTTTTAAGAAACTGATATATACTCAGTTCATGATAAACAATAACGCCTACATTACGCCTTTATTCCCAAGTAAAATCAACCCAAATGCCTGGCCTTTGTGCCCAACCTGCCCTAATTCGATAGCAGATACACTTCACATTTTTTTGGTCCCGTAAAAATGTCTATAAACTATGGTGCTCCCTAAGAGCACAACTTGAAAAAATGGGATACATGAAGTCAACCCTCTCCTGGGAAATGGCGATTTTGAATATTTTTCCCAGTCCCTATAAATATGAACAGAAACATATTACTGTAACGCTATGTGCACTACTTAAAGCTTATATTACACTAAACTGGTTAGATAGGTCAAAAACATCCTGGAAGGAGTTCAAGTCTATGTCTATCAAATATGTATTAGCAAGTAAACTAAAGACAACAAGCAAAAAGAAAATAAACTAAACTACTTCCAAAAATACTGGAATAACCTTATAGAAGTTCCTAAATAAATAACGTTCCTCACTTTATCTCCTCTATTTCTCCTTACTCCTATGGCTGCATCCCTATTTCCCTATTATTTAATATCCCCACTTCAGAGGGAGGACTAACTCTAGCCTAAATACTTTTCAGTTTTAAGTCCCCAACTCCACTCTAACCCCTGAAAAATCAAAATAGAAACGCTATTACCATGCTCCTATACCCTAGTATCAGTAGAAACAACTAATATCTTCATGCTAATACCTTCTTACTTAGTGACAGCCAAATGTACATAATGTAGATAGTTAAAGCAAATAGGTATTGGGTTTATGATCTTATACTCTTAACATATGATTACTCAATAATTTAAATTGTCAAGACTCCCTTTCACTATTCTATGTTAAACTCTAAAACACTTGCGCATGGGAGGTCAATTGTTTTCCATGTAATTTTGTGTTGAACCTATATGTTGTTAACCAAGTATTTACTAACTGTATCCACCTTCTATATGTCAATCCTATATGCTTTTGTTGTATGACCTGTATCTGTATTTGTATATTAATAAAATGCAATCAAATTTAGATTGCAAAAAAAAAAAAAAAAAAAAAAAAAAAAAAAGGAAAGATAACCCTGATTTTCTGATTTGAACCCATGGCTAAAACCCAAGCAGAGAAGCATAACAAACAATCAAACTTTATCCATTATTATTTAATGACTTTTAGCAGTGAACAATATGACCTGCTGTCATGTTCATGACCTGCTGTCATGTTCATTGTATATAGTATATGTGTCTGTCTATGCAGTCTAGCATTTCCTTAACTGAACAACTTTCTAGTTATTTCATACCATTTCTAGGATGCATTATTTCAATAAGGTATACAATGCATAAGTACTTGAGTTCAGATGTCTCACACTTTGGACTTAAAAATGTGGCCACTTATATTTTGCATGAATAAATTCCACTAAAATATATCCTTCTGTAAAATTATAAAAAAGAAAATGATTTAAATACTCAAAAAGCTACACACATACAGAAACATAACAGATACATGCTCCTGTGTCTACAAGCACACTCACATGTGCACACACACACATATACACACAAAAATAAATAAAATGTACAGGCCATTTTCTTTCTCTGTTGTAACTTCTGCTTAAACTAACCTCCTAAAAGGTGAGAACATCGATATCTGTGCAGTAACTGAGACCTGGTTCAAGGCTCCAGAGAGTACCCCTGCAATACCAGGCTACAACTCTTACCACACTTTTCGGCCACCAAACCAGGACCAAAACACTAAAGGTGGAGGAGTGTCAATATTCACCAAGGATATTCACACCACCAGGCTAGTTGGCCAACACAATGTGTCTGAAATTCTCCAAGTGCAATCCAAATTGTAGCTTGCTACAGATCCCCCACTATACCCCAAGATTCTCACTACACCTTTCTAAACATACTGGAAAATATTAAGATAGAACCAAACACCCTAATACTGGGTGATTTTAACTACCCTGCCATTAACTGGGAAAACTACTCATGTCCCAACACCTTTGCGCAACGGTTCTTGGAATTCATAAATTCCAACCCCCTGGATCAACTAATCCATAGTCCCACCAGGGGCTCCAATATCCTTGACCTGGTCATTACCAACATGGGAAATCAATGCTCCATACCTATGGTCACCCCCTCATTAGTCAGGTCTGACCATAAGCTAATCACCCTTAACATCCACATCCTACCCCCACCCCCCAGTAAAGAAACCACCATAAAAAACTTCTCCAAAGCCAACTTCATGCTACTCAAGTCAGAAGTGACAAACTTCATGACACCCATGCAGACGGAACTGAAAGTTCAACTGCTGAATCCTACACTAAGGCACTGTACAAGCACATCCACTCATGCATGAATCGTGCCATCCCAAATAGAACCAAAATGCTCTCATCCAAAAAAAGGAAGCCAATCTGGTGGTCCCCTGCCATAAACAAACTTTACAACAAAAGGAAGAAACTTTTGCAGAAAAGAGGAAAATCCCAGGATGCAAAAACTCCCTTACTAGCCTCAGTAAGAAACTGAGACGCCTCATAAAATCCTCCAAAGCTAGTTACGAAAATAAAATTGCCACAGATTCCAAAGACAACCACAAAGCATTCTATAACTATGTCAAGAATCTAAATGGCAATGCTCAGATCTGCTCTGAGCTAAAACAGAATGGCATTAAATATACTGATCCAAAGGATATTGCCAATATTCTGGCAGATCGATTCAGTGCCAACTTCACCCCCCTCTCACCCCCTAAATGGCCCATCTCAATACCGGAAGATTGCCAAATTCCAGTAATAACGGCCACACAGGTACAAAACGCACTCTCTAAAGCCAAGAATACAGCATCCATGGGACCAGATGACATCCCGGGCTGTGTACTACATGAACTACAATATGAACTGGCACCTCACCTGAGTGTCATGTTTAATCATAGCCTCACCTCAGGTTTCGTGCCCACTGAGTGGTGCAGAGCTACAGTTATCCCAATCCACAAGGGGGGATCCACCTTGGATCCCGGAAACTACTGTCCCATCAGTCTGACAAGCCTTATCTGCAAGGCCATGGAGCGTATTATCATGGAACTTATAAACAAAGACATTGGCAACCTTCAAACACTGGACCCCACCCAGTTTGGGTTTGTGAAGGGCCGATCTTGTCTCCTGAACCTGATTGACTTCTTTGAATCAGTCTCCAGAGCCATGGACAAGGGTAAGGTGGTCCACACAGCCTATCTAGACCTTGCCAAGGCCTTTGACACCATCCCTCACTCTGGAATCATAGATAAACTTACTAAGTTGGGCATTAATCCCTATGTCACCCAATGGGTTGCTAAATGGCTTACTGATAGAACCCACACTGTAAAAGTACCCGACTCCAAATCCAGCTCCAGACAAGTGACAAGTGGAGTACCTCAGCGTTCAGTCCTGGGGCCGCTCTTGTTTGGCATCTACTTCTCTGAAGTGCAGGTCAACACTAAGGGACTCTGGCTAACAAAGTTTGCAGATGACTGCAAACTGGGAGCCATTATTGAATCCCCAAATGATGTGGATACTCTACAAAAGGGCCTTACAGAAACAGATGCTTGGTGCCAGAGCCATGGGCTCAAGCTCAATGCCAAGAAATGTATTGTTATCCCCTTTGGGAAAAACATGTATCCATGAATTACCATATAGGTGGCAGTACACTAAACACAGAAAGTGTGATAAGAGACTTAGGGACACAGGTGGACAGTGGTCTCACCTTCGATAACCACATCGCCACAACAGTCAGGAAATCCTTCTATGTGGCACACCTCATCACGAAGGGCTTTTCATCCAGAAAAAAGGAGGTCATTGTCCCACTGTACTCATCCCTCATTAGACCCATTATAGAATACAACGCCCCATTTGGTATGTACCTCTCAAGACATCTGCAATAATTGGAAAGGCCTCAGAAATACCTCACTAAAAGAATCACAGGCCTAAAGCAGATGCCCTACGCTGACCGCCTTAAAAAACTCCAGCTATACTCTGTCGGATATTGTCTACTCAGAGGCGATCTCTGCTTAACATACAAGGCCATGTCAAACCCAGAGCTGTTGGACATGCTACACTTAAAGAAATCCTAATCCCTCAGAGCTACATGCTCCAGGGATCTAAACCTTGTCATCACAATAAACAAAACATGCTGGAGGGATAGGTTCCTGACCCAGAGACTCCCCAGACTCTGGAATAGATTGCCCATACATGTCAAGCAGAGTGCCTCTTTGGACCTCTTCAAGAGGAACCTTGACGATTGGATGGGAGAAAGGAAATTCACCCCAGGGATCACGTCAGTCGCCCTGCTAGACAGGGGTCCAGGAAAGTAAATAATGTGGGAAGAAATAGCCAGGGAATTGTTATGGCTAGGCTTGTATAGGCCCTAGGGCTGATAGCCTAGTACCAACCTATGAACCTATGAATAAATCCTCAGCTTTACTACTATATCCCCCTCCTTTCTCTCCCCCTCCCATTCTCCACACTATTTACCCCCCCCCACTTCCTATCAATATCTATACATTGTCCTTCTTTTGAACAATGATTATCCTTTTGGTTTTCCTCTTATATGTAGTAAATTTAGACCACTGCTATCAGTGCAATCCTTAATGTTCATAATTTTTTCTTTTGTTTTTCTCTTTATAATTAATTTTGTATTTGTATTGTTATTTGTAATAGTTTTTGTCCTGTATGTTTATCTTTGCTTATGCTTGCTCGGGCTCTTTCCTCTGGGGTCTCCACTGAAAATGGGTTGCTTACTATCAATGCAATGCAAATAGTTAATAACCCTTTCTTTTATAAAATTATTTTGTATTGTGGTTGTTATTTAATATTTGTATATTGTCACTTTATCTTTACTTATGTTTGCTGGAGCTTTTCCCCTTGGGTCTACACTGAAAATGGGTTTGTTTAGAAACTCAGACTAACCCGGTTAACAAATGTGAAATAAATAAAAATAAATAAATTTTCTAAGTGCATTAATTCTGTTCAGGATTGGCAATCCAGAGTTATAGCAGACCTATTTAGGATGTTGTTACTGTTCTAATCCCCCCTCCCCCGCAAGGCCTTTATTTTCATTTAATGCTCATTCTGGCAGGCAATAATTACTACTTACTAATTAAGAGATATTGCCATTTTGGGGAACCCTGCAGTATTTCAGTACTACAGGTACCATCCCTATGAAGCTGTATACCCCAAAAAGCAAATAGATATATAAAACAGGAGTGAATATAATGTATGGATTCCATCTACTTTTATTTATTTTTTTAACCATTGTGAAACACTGATATACATAGACTTCTTACACTGTAGTATACTGGTCCAAAAACATTGATTGAATTTGTGGGCATGTGATGAGACCTGAGGTCATTTGTTTTAAGCACTCTGGATATGTGCATGCTCTACTCAGGCATATCACCCATCTGTTATTTTGTTTAAGTACAAACTCTGATTAGTCTTCAGCTGTTAGTACACTGACCTTGTTGCTGCATATAGTGAAACATCAAACAGGTTTCAGTTCTATCTAAACAAGTCATATAAAGAACAAAAACAGAAAAAAGCTGTTGAACACATATAATAAATTTTTTCAGTGTAACAGGTTCCATTAGTTAATGTGGCTTTTCTTTAACTAAGCACTAACTCCTCAGAGTTTACAAGTATAAATCCATGACAGTTATAATCAGCTGTATAACAAATATAAATGAATGTCTGCTGGGTAAAGTACTCTCATATGTTATAAATATGCTCCCTCTAAAAATGCTACAAGACAGCTTTATCTTTGTCTGTGACTAATCAACCAAATCCAGGATTCTGACCTTCGTTTCAGAGCCTCTTAGCTACTGTAAAGCTGCTCTTTTTGCATTTTTACAAGAAAGCATTCTGCACAACCCCTGTTGAAAGGTGTTTACCAACTGTACTAACTACAGATTGCAAATGTCAACCCTTCTACTTTACATGAGGAAGGATGAGCAAGGTTTATGGCCTCATTTTCTATTACCTGCCACCCCAAAAAACATGACTATCCACTTGTTGCAATTAAAATACACCTGTCCTCTGGCAAGTCTGTGCAATGTTAGGTAATAACATTATCTTAACTGTGTACCGTTCTTATAAACTCAAATCACATCATGATAGGTAATCAGTGCTTTAAGCAATGGATTACTTGAATGCTCTAAACATTAGGTGACCACGTTGAATGCTCGTGTTTCTTACATCTCAGTGTTTTCAGTACCACAGAGGTTCTGGATGTGATTGCATAAGTCAAACCTAGCTACAGTGTCTGTCCATTACTTAAATTGATATATCACTGATTCACATAAACGACATGTCCACACTTAAAACCAGTTACTGTTCCTAGTCTCTTCTTACCTTTGCAAGATGTAGGCTTGGAATAGCTACACAGAGGCAATTGAATCATTGCTTAAATTTGTATGAAACATATATATAAAGTATTGTGCCAACAGTGCTATATATCTGACTATAGATATTTGTTACATGTCAAATAAAATTAATTTAATGACTGATAATATTTAGTTACGTGTGTGTTTCAGTAAAATTATGTTGCAATTCACATTGTGTTAGAAAGGGGAAAGCTGCAGTAGTCACTGAAACATAAGCCCAAAGTGCAAGGATTGTTTTCAGATGGCCTCAAAGACATTCTGGATAATCATCGGACAACTTAAAGGTGAGGACTGATTACCTTGACTAAGAATACTATGGGGAATTGGAAAGGACACTTTTAAGAACTTCTGACGCTGGTAGCATGTCCTTCTTTAAGTATGTAGTGAAAGAAGCAGCTAGTGGTATCCCCTGATATGATAATAGATGAGGTCAATGTGACAATTATGTAGTTAAAAGATGGAAAGGCTGGAGGAGGGTATAAGATTTAGCCAGAAATACTGCAGGCACTCAATATTGCTGGGATTTTACACTTAATACACCTTTTCAATGTTGCATGAATGATAAGGCTAGTACCTCTAGACTGCCAAAGTGGGGGAGTCACAGTTTTCAGAAAATAGAACAGAAGGATGTGTTCCATATATATGATGATCATGCACCTCAGCCTCCTTGGAGAAGCCAGTGTCATGGTGCTGGGAAGGCAATAATGTTCGATAAATGAGATTCTGACTGAAATTGAATAAAGTATATTCCACAGAACAGGAGAATCAACTCTTTGACATTCCACAGATACTGGACGGATCATAAAAGTTGACAATATGATTTTCATATGTTCTGTTGCGAAGGTCCATAACCATGCAACAAGGAACTTTTTGTGGGAGGTGCTACAACAGTATTGGGTCCCAGAACTGTTGCTTCTTGCCATTTTATCCTTGAATTTGTGAAGTGAAGGCACTGTCCACCTTTTTGCCTTAAGTCAGACATGTTTAAGGTAGGTGGAGGACTTCAATAAGGTTCAGCTTTATCCCATCTCATGTTTGGGATTTTAAAGATACAACTGAGGTTTGGAGGGTATCCAGTTTAGGGATGTGAAACTTTGCAGTATGCAAAAGATATGCATCCTCTTGAAATCATGATCTCTGAAACTGTTGACTATTGAGCATTATATAGTTGGGATGAAAACTAGTAGATCTAAATCAGACACTAAGGTTTGTGGATTGTTTCCTGCAGACTAGAGGGTAGTAAGGACCCTGCATGGAATGCTTAGGTTTCTTGGGATCTAATTTATATATGAAGGCAGAGCGAATCAGAAATGTGTCCAGCTAGTGGGTGCAGCAGCAATAATACAGGCATTTACTGGACCATGGTTGTAAAGTAAGAAGTGACCCAGAAGACAAAGCTGTCAAGTTTTTGGTCAGCCTGTGTACACATCCTCATCTATGGTAACAAGCTTTGGGTAGAGATAGGAAGCCTAAGAAGTGGCTATAAGAAGTAGAGGTGATGCTTCTTTGCAGAGTTGCTGAGCTCACTTTCCATGACAGACTGAGAAAGAACTTGGCACTCCAAGAAGATTTCAGAGTACAAGCATTGCTTCTCTGGATTGAGAAAGGTCAACTGAGCTGTTTTGGGCACTGAGTGAGGATCACCTCTGGGCATCTTCCATGTGAGGTCTACTAAACACAGAACAATGGAAGGAAGCCCTAAGGCATATTTCGGACATGATGGTAAGATTGCATCAATTAGATTGCCTGGGAGTTCTACTGAGACCTGCAAGATAAGCTGGGCATTGTTGCTAGGTGTAGAGAAGTGTGATTGGCCCTGCTCAACTTGCTATCATCATAATCCATACTTGGATAAACAGTTTAGAACATGTATGAGTAGTTGGATGATATCCAAATTGTTTTCACATTAAACTGGACACTTGCTAAACTCAGTTTACCACAAATTATTGATGTCAGATAGCATCAGGTTCTTCTCACAAATTGCTTTATTCTCCCTCTGTTTAACATACAAAATGCTACATATAAAGTAAGGATGCACTAAGACTGCCTACCTCTGCTTTTTATATGTATTTGAATCTATATATTTTGTACAAAATCTCACATTATTATCTTTTGGAGTTTCTTGCAGCAAATTATATATCATTTTGGCCAACTGCTGCAAGTTGTGACAGTTTTGAGTTGGTAGTCAGAGGTAAGTGTGAAGTATAGGAATGAAATAACAGGCATCTTTGCATCTTTGGTTGAGATAGTGAGGAGAGGAGTAATAGCTACAACTAAGACATTTAAAGCATGCAAAGAAATGATGCATGCACCAGTGTAGAAAAATTATACAAGTCATTTGGATGTAAAGAACAATAAAACATGAGGAAAGCAGCAGCAGTGATCTTAGATGAGTTGAAATGAACTGTTAACAAATTGAGGTCTACAAATATATTTAAGGATTTGCTGTCACACAGATATCATGAGAGCAATATACATATGCACTATTAACTTTAGTAACTCAAAAAGTAAAAATAGCTTTATTTTATTTATTTGATTTATTTTACATTTGTTAACCGGGAAAAGTCCGACTGGATATATATCCATTTACAGTGGAGGCCCGGGGAGAAAAGCTCCAAGTTATGAAAAATTTAGTAACAATAAAAATTTAGGTAATAGCATATCTAAAATTTAACAATGAATCTATTTATACTACTTAAAAAATGCAGGTTACAAGGATCTCTATAAGGTTAACAGTTGGGCAAGGACAAAAGATATATATTAGTTAAAAATAGATAGGAGATAAAAACATTATCGCTTAGGCAGTAAATATACAGGGAAAAACCAGTTTTAGAGAAGTGTGTCTGAAAGATAAGAATTTTCAGTTAGCGAGTGATGAAGAAGAAATAGAGATGGTAGTATAGTCTAGTATAGTCATCTAAGAAGGGGAAGAGGGAAACCACAATTGAGAGCTAAGTTTGGTCTAAAATGTTTATTGGTGTGTTTTTAGGTTAGTCAGGGTTGAGATATGAGCATGAGTATAGTTTGATTATCTCAGTCTACTTTATATAGTTAGTTGGGATTTAGGCATGGACATAGCCAGACTCTGTGCATGTGTGTTTTCAGGGAAATTTTGAATTGAGGGAAGGAGCTATTAGTGGTTACTTCTGGAGGCAGGGAGTTCCATTTTTTACCAGCAGAGTTGGAAAACAATGAATCTCCAGCTGAGTTGTAGGCTTTGGTTGTTTGTACTTTAATATTTTTTTCTGGTCAGCTAAATCTTTCTGTAATTGCTGGAGACGTGAAAACCTAAGAATGTTGTTTATACATGTAAATAATTGATATGTTTAACCAAATTAGATAATCTGCTTTCATTCCAAGAAAATATCTTTACAGTGGAAAGATTAAAATAATATCAAAATAGCTGTGAAGCAGTCTGCTAAATGTTGTAATTATATCTAGATGACAAACTCCTCAACCACAAAAAAATGCAGTAAAATATGTTTTAATGTTATTAACTTGCATTTGGAAGAAAATATCAGTCCCTGTTTTGCCAGTGTTTCTTAACAAAATCATCAGGATCCCGAATTTGTTTAAAACTGGGTTGAAATCTAAAGAAAATATGTGAGTTTAGGTTTAATAGTTAATATGTCCGATTTTGGAGATAAGTGCTACTTAAGTGAATCCTTCATCCATAAATGCCCAGAGTAAGTGGAGAGGTCACCAGCTTTGCTTAAAATAAGCTCTGTTTTCTCATACAATACTAGAAAGCAAAGGCTTCAGAATTCTGTATCTTTAGATAAAACATTAATATTATAAAGCTCTGCCTATGTTTAATATGAAAACATTTAAACAGTATGATCTAAATGGTTCAACTGTGAATCACTGGCTTCCAGAAAGCTGATGATTCAAAATACAAAAATAATATCTGAATTACAGAAGGGTGAAAATGTAATTATTAGTGTTTTTTTGCAGGACCAAGTCCCATTGCACACCCCCAATATAGGGGCAAGCTCCCTCCCACACCACATAACCTGTATATGTCAACTACTTGGTCACATCTGCCTGAAGGTGGGAAGAATCTAATGATCACTATTGTGAAACTCATTTTTTTTCTTCTTGTGGGCAAACGAAGCTCAGGGAATTTCCATCTCATTTAACTATAGAAGTGAAAACAAAGGCAGAAAATACTTATATGATTCTATCAGAGAGCCATTTAATCTGATATTTTTCTTTACAAACTAGTAGTAACAAATCAGTATCCCATCTTGATGCTAACTGTACAGAAATGCACTCCTGTATTGCTTTATTTGGATTCCATGACAGTTATAGTGTTGCATGATACAGAAGGCATGAACTCTTGTAGTGAGGTGCTTCAATGCATCATGTAAGGATACTCTCAGTGCAGTGCTTTGTAAACACTTTAGGGCTTAATTACTTGATTGTTTTGTGACAATACCTTGATAGGCACAGAGGGGATGTGAAGGGACAGAAAGTTTTTTTTCTAGGATATTGCTAATATGTGAAAAATGTTTGCCCGATTAATCTACTCCTTTATCATAGTAGAAATAAGAAATAAAATTATCAGTGTGCATTTTACAATGTCACAAAAGGGACTGATCTTATAAAGCTTGTCATAGAGTTATCAGATTCGGTTTAATATTGTGTGTGTTTGTGCGTGCGTGTGTGTGTGTGTGTGTGTGTGTGTGTGTGTGTGTATATACAGCAATTCAATTATAGCTCCTAGATTCTTTATCAGTCCTATTTAGAGAGAAATGAGTAACTGAGGACTATTAACTCTCATTACTTTTGCATCAAAAATGCCCTCCTGTGGAAAATCATAACTCTTATAACTTGTACATGAATAATGCACTTCTGAACTAAATCTGAGAGGGAAAAGTAAAAAAAAGGTAACCTATCTACATTACAGTAAACAGGAAATAATCAGGAAAAAATATTTTACCATTTAAATGCATTCAGCTGTGCACTATGAGAAGTCAATGGAAAACCTGTGGATAGCTAACCAGATGAGTGAAACTCATTAAAAATCATGTGCACTGAAATTGGGGATGTATCAGGTACAAAGTATTTTTTGCAAGGCTGCAACACCCTAGCAGTCTGATATGTGTGGTACAAAATAACAAGTTGTGCTGATGATAAAGATCGTATGTAGCTCAACAAGAAATAAAGCCAACAAATGAATCAAACAACCACCAGTGGCAAAAATAAAATAAATTTATTGAAATATAATAAAAAACTGGTAAGTGCGTTCATGGTCTATAAAACCGCTTCTTCAGACCAAAATATAAACCAGTAAAACCAACAAATATAAATAAAAAGGTTGTAACAGGTTACTAAAATTCTTTGGTCAACCTGCCCCATGTGTTCATAAAAAAGATAATACCAACTTATTTGGAACAAAACTTGAACACATTTAAATAAAACCACACATATTAAATGCAGTCATAAAATTTTTGAACATCTTTCAAATATATATACAGCCTAACAAGTACAAGTACTACAACCTGCATATGTTTATTAGTAGGTTTTTTGTGATGTACTTGTTAACCTATGAAGGGCTTCATCTATGTTTAGAATACAATGCTCTAATTCAGTTAAAATAATCTGTCTGAGGTTCGATATAAATGCAGACACTAGTACTTGATTTTTGTATCCACTATCTTACCGTTGCTTTATTCACTACAGAAGCAGAACAGGTGACAATCTGTTGCCTTGACAACATGCCACATTTGGCTGTACATACATGGATTTGGTTTGTCACTGCTAATATGTAGTTAATAGCAGTATGAAGTTTCAAATTGAGTGATCTGTATGAACATTAAGTAATTTAGTTAGTTGTATATTTAAAATACCAAAAATGTTAATTATTGTATTTAATATGTATGTTTTTATTTAATTGTGTTGAAGTTTTGTACTAAATGAGTCATTATTTTCTTCATGATCACAGGGAGCAGGTTGACCAATGTGTTGTAGTAACCTGTTACAACTTTTTTATTTATATTCATTGGTTTTAATAGTTTATGTTATGGTCTGAAGAAGTGGTTTTATAGGCAGCAAAATTGCTTACCAGTTTTTATTATATTTCAATAAATGTATTTTATCTTCGCCACTGGTGGCTGTTTGGTTCATTTGTTGGATTTGATATGTGTGGTACTTTGCCTCCCATATCACCCTTCCATAAATATGCAACTCCCATAGTCACACAACTGTTTGGAAAAGAGAAAGACCCTGCAAGGATTAAAAAAAAACAAAAAACAATGGTTTACAAAATGTAAAAACCTTCAGGGGCTGATGAATTCGGGTCTACTATATTATATCTGCAAAAGCTTAACTTAGCAAATGCTGTATAATTGAATCAAATATGTCGAAACACCAAAAGGACAAACACACGGGACAGAGTTTTTTCCCCCAGGGAAAAAAATTGCTGCTCTGAAAAAAAAACAAAAAAACAAACACAAAATAAAGTGGGGGGATTTGCCCCCCACACCCCCCGATGTGCCCCCCACACCACCCCTACTTAAATATGCCAACTCCGAGATCACACCACAGTGGAGAAAATGGCAAAGTCCCGAAAATGGCCCAGTGACTTTTTTCCCTGGGGAAAAAAAATCGTTCCATGCTTTTGGGATTTCACCATTTCGAATACAAATGGTCGATTAAACAGCATTCGCTAAGTTAAGCATTTGCTGATTTAATAGGAATCCATGAATTCAGGGAGTTGACATGACAGAGACTACATTCTGTTAGTTACCATTTGTCAGACAGTATAACTCCAGTATTCCGTCAGTTTTTATTATCTGATGAACATTCTTTTATTTACACATAGAGGAAGGCATGTCTGTCACAAAAGTTGGTGAATGTTAGTATCTGTTAGAATATCCAAGTGACT
The DNA here is from genome assembly GCF_019279795.1 of Protopterus annectens. NCBI lineage: Eukaryota > Metazoa > Chordata > Ceratodontiformes > Protopteridae > Protopterus > Protopterus annectens. Next base: position 636,363,882 of record NC_056729.1, on the reverse strand, counting down.
TCTTGTTGGTACTAATGTGTGCAAAATATATAACACTCCAGTGACAAAATTGTTATAAAAATTATTCCCCTCAATAAACAAAAGGAACACAGTGAAATATTACTGCAATCAACTGTGTTGATAAGGCAAGCTAGCTAAAATAAGTTGAGGCAAATTGTAACCCTGAGGATATCTCATGAATGAAAACAAATACATTGTACTGGGACAATGGCTATTATCTAGAACACTTAAAAACAGGAGAAAGAGAATGAAAAAGGGAAGAAAAAGAAAAAAATGAAGCAATACTCAGCTGTATATTCACCACATACTGCAGAACCACCATTAATGTAAACTGTCCTAAATGATGTGATTAATAAGCTGTTTTTTTATTTTACAAAATTCTTCATAAAATGTTAAACTAGAAGAATTGTACAAATATTGATAATGTGATTTTCTACAGTGAAACTGATTTACCCTCTACATTAAATCTTATAAAAAATGTCAAAATGAGATTTTAGATCATTTTGCTAGCTTTTGCTTATTCTTTACAATTTTATCATGAATTTCTGTTTATTATTATTTTTAAATTGTGCACTGATTTTTGTATTTTCTTTTATATACTGCTCTGGGTATGGCTGAAAAGGGTTGCAATACCAGCCTGCCCATCTGGTTAACAAATGCAACTAAATAAATTAATAATCTGTTTAAATATTTTTTAAAATAAGACACTGTAGCTAATTCCGTGAATTACGTAAATTATTATTTCGAGAACACACACAAAGCTGTATAGAACACTGGCCTGTTGTATAATTTGCAGTGATGAATTAATTATGTTAATTGATAAAGATGTATTACTAAGGCTGGCATATCATCAGGTGGTCTGTTTCCATGGACAATAGTCAACATGAATTCTGAAACTGTCAAAACAAGGACCAAGATCAAATTCCTGAATGCCTGGATTTACTGCTGAAATCATGTGCTCGAGCATACTTTCACATCCATCCTCTAAACAAGGGTAAGTGGCAGAATCTGCTTATGAAGACATAAGTAACTGAAACACATGTAAATTAAGGAATCCAACACGACCGAGCAATTCAGGAATGTGTAAAGTGCGCATAACTCTCAGTGCTCTCTTTTGTCTTCAGTTCCAATACTTTTGAAATACAGACACAAAGACACTTAGAAAAAATGTTAGGGGTTGCAGCTGCTGTCATCAACCTATATGTGCAACAGGCTTTAATACAATGTGCTGCAGCTGCTGCCAGACCTCGGCCTAGAAGGTGAAGAGTGTTCAGAGCCTGTTTGACTTATCATGAACTGCATGACACAGAAACTGTAGAGTGATACTGGGTGGACAGCAATATCCTGGAGGGAATATACAACCTCTGCCACCCTCACCTGGTGCCCTTTGGAAATCATGGAAAACCCATCCCAGTTAAAGCCTATGTATGTGTAGCATTATGTATACTAGCTACATGTGCTTTTCAGAGACCTACAGGGATATATTAGGAGTGTCACAGGCCTCAGGCTCTAGAATATTACATCAGTTTCCCAATGCAATTTTACTTCATGCAAGGGATCACATTTGGGTACCATGCACCCCAGAGGAGAGAGCAATAACCATTCAATGATTCTGTGCCGTAACATACTTCCCTGTACACACACATAGAAAATAAAAGCCCCCACCCAGTGAACAGGGAAGGAGATACATCAACAGGAAATGCTACCTCTCTATCAACTGTCAGGTGGCCTGTAATGCCCAAGAAATCATCTACTGTATTCGCAAGGTTTGCTATAGGTGACTTTCCACAAGGGCATCTAGTGGGGGATGCAGTTTATGCACTGGAACCTTGGTTCATTACATCTTTGAGAAACCCACACAATCACATTGAGCAAGAATACAACAAGGCCCATGCTCACACTAGCAGTATTATAGAATGTGTATTTGGCTTGCTCAAAACAAGATTCTGGTGACTAGACACATTGGATGGTGCCCTGCAATATGACCTAGACACCACGGCAAAAATATTCACAGTCTGTGGCATGTTACACAATGTCATTGTTAGGAGCAGCTGTAACAAGGACAAGGCCAAGGATCACATTTTTCAAGACAACAGGCAGGGCCAGCAGGTCAAACAGATACAGTTGAGGAGTCTGAGGAAGAACTAGCAGCCAGGGATGATCCTGGCAGGTGCAGGCATGCACACTGTGCCATGGCTCTGGCTAAAAGGAAGAAGAGGACAGGAAACACATTCACTACCTAAGTGAAAACATAGATGCAAATCACATGCACACATTATAATTGATACCTGCAAATTTCCTCAACCTTTCTTACCCGTGTAATGGTTGTCTTGTGTTAGCATCAGAAAGAGTCAGCCCATGAAGACACATCTTATACCAGCAGTATTAACCAAGATAAGCGTTGAACCTGTAAAAAAAGAAATTTAGAAATGAGTACTGTCATATGAAACTACTGTATGTCCCTAAATTGAAACATGTCTGAGCTCTACAGTACTGTCAACAGTAAATCATGAGCAATAAATGCAATATACGTCTATTATGCTGCCCAGTACTGTGCATTATGCATTACAGCTTCCCATTATAGCTACCCTAACAGTGACCAGGGCAGTTTTAGCATGATTTGCACAAGTTTATGGGCAAGCTGTTATTAATAAGTTGTAGGAATTCATTACTAGGAATACAATAAATATAAAATGTGGATCAAAATGTACAAAACAAAGCATTTAGAGTTAAGCAGGAAAAAGAACAATACATTCCATTAAAGCAAGTATCTGAATAACCTACTGATCCACTCTATGCATCAGACACAGGCAACCATAAATCACTAAGAAATGTGCAAAGGGCAAGTCACTGGGGGGGGGGTTCAGGTTACCAAGCCTGATACCAAAGAAGTGTGGTGTGTGTATGTGTGTGTGTGTGTGTGTGTGTGTGTGTGTGTGTGTGTGTGTGTGTGTATGTGTGTGTGTTTGTGTGTGTGTGTGTGTGTGTGTGTGTGTGTGTGTGTATACATGTGAGTGAGAAACCAGATGATCATCAAGTGTCCATTGTCAGGGCCAGAAGAAACACATTTATATCTTTCAGCTGTAATATTTATATACTTGTGTGTGTGCATGTATGTTTGAGGTGGTGTGGCCAAGAAACTTTTTAATGTGTGTGTGTCTGCATGAACACAATCAAACACCGTGGTGGCACCATATCCTTGCATCTCAAACAGCTGTGAGCCATATATGCTGCAGTAGTCGGCTCACAACCTCCAACCCCGACCTCAAGAACTACCTATGCCAGGAGTTGCACTGCTAGTTCCATGGCCATGGCTAAAAGTTAGGGTACTATATGAATGTGAAGGATGCCTTCTGGATGAGCTGTTATGATGAATACATACACAACCATGACCACATAACCCACAATGTGTGGGTGTGGACACTGCAAGTTCTGACAGAGCAGTGGAAGTAGTGCCACTCTGGGAGCAGGATCTGGCATGGCCACTTTGACTAACACCTGATAATGTAGTGACTCTCCAGACAAGTTGATGCTAACCCTCCTCCAACACATGCTCCATTGCAGACACTGCAGGATCAAGTGTGTCATTCATCCTGTACAAGGAGTCACCCACACAGTTTAGGCAGTCTAAGACTTCAGAATGCATAACACGCAGCATCCAGAATATCTCTTCTTAGATCCTGTTTGAACATGCCTGTGTCTCTGTGATGGCCTTACACATACTTTGCATGGGACATAATGACACCCCAACATCAGGGGGAGTGTGGACAGCAAGCTTCCTCCAAGGCTACGGGGAGACTCTGCCAGTTTTGTAACTGGAGTAGCCACATTGCCTGGCAAACTTTATCACCCTCAGTCTGTCCTATCACTGATAATTCCCAGTCATGGGTATGCATAGGCATACTGAATGTGTCCAAAATCTGAGCAGGGGCTGTGGGATCCACAACCTCAGTGTCAGACTGACACCCTGCATCCCCAGAGTGTGTCACTGCCATCATTATCAGAGACTACTGATACTCCAGTATCAGATGGTAGGAGTTCCACAGTGCTGGTGGCAGGCTCACCTGTGATAACAAGTAATTAATACAACAAAGAGAGAAATAGAAGAAAAAAATATCAAACTTTTGATATATAAAAAAAATAAAGTCAAGCCATAATCAATGCAAGTGCAATTAAAAAAAACAAATGTAGATATAAATCAACTTTCAGTATACTAATATTAAAAAAGGTTCTTACTAGTTGCAGGTGGTCATGTAAAAGCAGTGCCAGATGTGTCTAGACAGATAAAATGAGGATGGAAGAGGGATGATAAGTGTTTTAATACAAATGACACAATAAACAGCAACATCAACTACATCTGCATATTAAGACAGATCTTATACATATTCTTCTTTACACTTTCCTTCTCTAGATGTTACTCTCTCCCCAATCTTCTCTCTAGCACATACATGCTCTCACATCTCTCTGTATATAAGAATATTATTAATATGGCATGCCTTGAAGTTCAGTAGTAGACACCCATTGGTCATCCTTCACCTTAGCACCTACATGAACCAGTACTCTGAAACCACCTGATAAGTTGTCTGGATCCCTTACAGTGGACAGGAACTCCTTGCTGGTGGTTCAGAGCAGGACCACCCCACCTGCAGTCCTCCATTCCCAAGGTATAGCAGTGGCTCTCTGTTTGGCCTTAGTGATCAAGTTGCTGGTTTAATGTCTAATGCCACCATAATCATGGCCATGGTCACCCACAGTGTTGACATTATTGACCACTTGCAGCCAGATATGGTCACAGAAGGGCTTATTGGCATTGACTCTCTGCAATATGTGTGAGTGGTTCTGAAGAAGTACCTACAAATCACCTTATTCTCAACATCTGAGAACTGTGGTTTATGAGGGCCAGATTTCTTGGGAGCCATATACCTGTATGTGATGAAAAATATGAAAAACACATATGTGTCAGGAAATTAAGCAAAGTGACTGGCCATAAAAGAAATATGAATGTATGCAGTCATCACAAACAGAAATTAAACGTGTCTCTCTAGACAACACACAGGTAATACACAGCTATAAAATCCCCCCACCCAACCTAAAAAAAAAAAAAAAAAGAAAATTTAAAAACAATGGCAAAATGCTTTGAGGATGACAAGAGTGTGTAAGTCTGCAGTAGATACGATTACTTATAAAATGTATGAATTAAAATGTAAGACATTAAACATATTAACCATCTGGGATAACATTCATTTGATAACCAGGTTTATATCACAGACTTTAGCACATTTCTTGGACTACAGTGTAACTTTGTCATTGCTACTAGTCGTAAAATAATTTTTATAACATGTGTCCACATCCTCAGAGAAATATCTCTATACAGGCAAGTAACATTATCTGCATTTACTTAAAAAAATGATATAACATGCTATAACAACACCAGTGGACAAACAGTAAACAGCACCCAATGTTATGTGAAAAGTAAGCCATAACTAATGTTTAAAACAATTCATTTTTTAAATGAACATCACATACCTTCAAAGAAATATGTATGAATGTGCAGAAACAATTGCAATTTCAGCAGTGAAAAAGTAGTATCAAAATTTATGGCTCCAAACAGAAACTGTTGCAAAAGAGAGTAAAATCCCATGAGTGGAGGAACTCCCTGGTCAGCCCCAGTAAGAAGCTGAGATCCCTTAGAAGATTCTCCAAAGCTAGCTATAAAAACAAAATCGCCACTGATTCTAAGGGCAACCACAAAGCATTCTATAGCTATGTCAACAATCTCAATGGCAACACCCAGATCTTCTCTGAGTTACAGCCAAACGGCACGAAAATTACAGAACCAACTGATATTGCCAGCATCCTGGCAGACAGGTTTAGTGCTAACTTTACCCCCCTCTCACTCCCTAAAGGGCCCATATCTATACAGGAAGAATGCAGAGTCCTTGTAATCACATCTATGTAGGTAAAAGCTGCACTCTCTAAAACCAAAAACACAGCATCCATGGGACCTGACAACATCCCAGGCTGCGTTTTACACGAACTTCAGAAGGAACTGGCTCCCCACCTAAGCACCATGTTCAGTCATAGTCTCACGTCAGGCTTTGTGCCCACTGAATGGTGTACAGCAAACAGTTATCCCACTCCACAAAGGGGGAGCCACCACTGATCCTGGGAACTATCACCCTATTAGCCTGACGAGCCTGGTCTGCAAGGCCATGGAACGAATCATCATGGAACTCATAAACAAAGACATTGTTAACCTCCAAACTCTGGACCCCACCTAGTTCAGGTTTGTGAAAGACAGATCATGCCTTCTGAACATGATCGACTTCTTTGAGGCTGTCACCAAAGCCATAGACAAGAGTAAGGTGGTTCACACAGCCTATCTTGACCCTGCCAAGGCTTTCAACACCATCCCCCATTCCAGAATTATAGCTAAACTCACTAAACTAGTTATATATCCCTATGTCACAAGATGGGTTGCCAACTAAATCACTGACAGAACCCACACTGTAAATGTTGCAGACTCCAAATCTGACTTCAAACCAGTGACAAGTGGAGTACCACAGGGTCCAGTCCTGGGACCTTTCCTGTTTGGTATCTACTTCTCTGAAGTACAGGCTAACACTGGCTAATGAAGTTCACAGATGACTGAAAACTAGGAGCCATAGTTGAGTCCCCAAATGATGTGGTCATATTACAGAAGGGCCTCACTGAGACAGATGCCTGGTGTCAGAGGCATGGCCTTAAGCTCAATGCCAAAAAGTGCATTGTCATCCCCTTTGGTAAAAACTCTGTACCAATGAACTACCACATAAACAGCAGTCTACTTAATGCTGAATGTGTGATAAGAGACCTTGGGAATCCAGGTGGACAATAGTCTCTTCTTTGATACTCACATCACCACAGTAGTCAGGAAATCCTTCTATGTGGCACACCTCATCACAAAAGGGCTCTCATCCAAGAAAATAGAGGTCATTGTTCCCCTCTACTCAGCACTCATTAGACCCATTATAGAGTACAATGCCCCTTTTGGAATGTACCTCACAAGACACCTACAGCAGCCGGAAAGGCCACAGAAGTACCTCACAAAGAGGATTAATGGCCTCAAACAGATGCCCTACACTGACCGTCTCAAGAAACTCCAGCTTTACTCTGTAGCATATCGCCTACTCCAAGGAGATCTCTGCCTAACATATAAAGCTATGTTAAAGCCAGAGCTGTTGGAAATTCTACACCTAAAGAAATCCTAATCCCTCCAAGCTACATGCTTTAGGGACCTAAACCTTGTCACCACAATAAACAGGACATGCTGGAGGGATAGATTCCTGTCCCAGAGATTTCCTGTACTCTGGAGCAAGCTATTCATCTAGGTCAAGCAAAGTTCCTCATTAGCACTCTTCACAAAAAATCTTGATGAGTGGATGGGAAATAGGAAATACACCCCGGGGATCACTTCTGTGGCTCTGCTCGACAGAGGCACAGGAAATTAACTTTCTTGGGTGGCGTAAGACAGGGAACCTTGTTGGCTAGGCTAACTTAGGCCCTTGGGCCAATAGCCTAGTACCTACCTCTGAACCTATGATAGAAGTGCCTTACCAACATGACAAACTTATATAGTACAGATTCATTGCTACTCAATGCCAGAAGTCTAAACCTCAAAATGCACACACTTGAGGCACTCCTCAGTATGGAGAAAATTGATATATGTGCAGTAACAGGAACCTGGTTTAAGGCTCCAGAGAGCACCCTAGCACTACCAGGCTACAACTCATACCATACATTTTGGCCACAAAACCCAGACTGAAATACAAAAGGCGGGGACGTATCCATATTCATCAAGGATACCCTCATATCCAGGTTAGTGGCACAGCACGATGCTTCAGAAATCATCCATGTGCAATTAACAATGGGCAGAACTGCAATTCAAATTGGAGCTTGCTACAGATCACCCACCATGTCCCAGGACCCCCAGTCTGCATTTCTGGAAACACTGGGAAACATAAAGGTTCTACCAAACACTCTGATATTGGGTGATTTCAATTACCCAAACATTAACTGGGAGAACTACTTAAATACTAACTCCCTTGCCCAACATTTCCTAGAATTTGTAAACTCAAACACCCTGGATCAACTGGTCAACACCCCCACCAGATGTGACAACATATTGGATCTGGTCATCACCAACATAGGTGACCGGTGTTCCACACCAGAGGTCAACCCATCGCTGGTTAGATCTGACCATAAACTAATCACTCTGGATATCCACATTCCACCCCCACCCCCGGTCAAAGAAACCACCGTGAAAAGCTTTTCAAAAGCAAACTTCATGTTACTTAAGACAGAGGTGGAAGATTTCAAATCCCCCATACTAAAGGATAATGCTGCCCAAGCTACAAAATCCTTTACTAATGCACTCCACGGGCACCTACAAGAATGCATGGATCATGCTATCCCAAGGAAAACCAAGACTCACTCCTCCAAGAAAAGGAAACCAGTCTGGTGGATCCCTGCCATAAACAAGCTATACAATAGAAGGAGGAAACTAGTACAGAAAAGAGTAAAATCCCAAGAAGGGAAGACATCCCTGATCAGTATCAGTATCAGCAAGAAACTATGATCCCTCATAAAATCATCCAAGGCTAACTTCGAAAGAAAAATTGCCAAGGACTCCAAAGATAACCACAAGGCATTCTTTAGCTATGTCAAGAATCTAAGTGGCAATTCTCAGATCTGCTTGGGGTTAGTGCAGAATGGCACAAAATACACTGAACTGACCGATATCGCCAACATTCTGGCAGACAGGTTCAGTGCAAACTTCACCCCCTCACCCCCAAAAGGGCCCATAACCACACCAGAAGAATGTAGTGCCCCTAAAACCACAGACACTCAGGTTAAAACAGCCCTCTCCAAAGCCAAAAACACAGCATCAATAGGGCTGGGTGGTGTCCCAGGCTGCGTCCTGCACGAGCTCAAAGATGAACTAACCCCTCACCTAAACACACATTTCAAACTCAGTCTCTCCACAGGCTATGTACCCATAGAGTGGCGCACAGCAATGGTTATTCTGCTCCACAAAGGTGGAGCCACAACAGACCCCGGGATGTATCTCCCTATAAGCCTGACTAGTTTGGTCTGCAAGGCTATGGAGCACATCATCATGGATCTCATTACCAGAGACACTGGGAACCTCCAAACACTATACCTACCCAGTTTGGCTTTGTTAAGGGCAGATCATGCCTCCTAAACCTGGTGGACTTATTTGAGACAGTTACCAAGGCTATAGATGTAGGAAAGGTGGTCCACACAGCCTACCTAGACCTCGCAAAGGCCTTCAACACCATTCCCTATTCTGGTGTTATAGACAAGCTCACCAGCCTGAACATAAACCCCTACGTCACAAGATGGGTTGCCAACTGGCTCACAGACAGAACCCACTTGGTAAGCATTGCGGGAGCTAGGTCTGACTCTAAACCAGTTACAAGTGGCATTCCTCAGGACTCAGTCCTAGGACCCCTCCTGTTTGGCATATACTTCTCAGAGGTACAGGCAAGCACAGGAGGACTATGGCTGACCAAGTTCACAGACGACTGCAAACTAGGGTCTATAATTGACTCTCCAGCTGACACAGACATCCTCCAAAAGGGTCTCACTGAGACAGATGCCTGGTGTCAAAACCATGGTCTCAAGCTAAATGCAAAAAGTGCATAGTCATCCCCTTTGGAAAAAACAAAGTACCCACATAGGTGGTAGCCCCCTAAATATGGAAGATGTAATAAGGGATCTGGGGACCCAAGTAGATAATAATCTCTCCTTTGATAATCACATTGCCTAAGTGGTTAGAAAATCCTTCTATGTGGCCCACCTAATCACAAAAGGGTTTACATCCAGATCAGAAAAAGTCATGGTGCCCCTCTATGCATCACTCATCACACCCATCATAGGGTACAATGCCCCATTTGGGATGTACCTTACAAGACACTTGCAACAGCTGGAAAGACCACAGAAGTAGCTCACCAAGAGGATCACTGGCCTCAAACAGATGCCCTATGCAATTTGACTGAAGAAACTCCAGCTGTCCTCGGTTGCATACCGCCTACTCAGAGGTGATCTCTGCCTGACATACAAGGCCACATCCAGCCCAGAATTGATGGACATGCTCCACCTAAAGAAAACCATATCTCCTTGAGCCACACACTCTAGGGATCTAAACCTCACCACAACAATAAATAGGACTTGCTGGAGGGATAGATTCCTGTCCCACAGACTTCCCATGCTCTGGAACAAGATTCCAATCTACATTAGGCAGAGGTCCTCACTAACACTCTTCAAGAGAAACCTTGATGAGTAGATGGGAAATAGAAAGTTTACCCTGGGGATAACTTTAGTGGATTCGCTGGACAGAGGCACAGGGAACTAATCTAAGGGGGCAGTGAAAGCCAGCACATTCTGGCTAGGCTTATAAATGCCTTTGGGCAGATAGCCTAGTACCTACCTATGAACATATGTGAGCATTATGAATATGCAGATCAGGTGCCAACTCTTTAACATTCATGAACCATACAATCTGCATGAAGCACTAGGAAGGTGAAAATGGATTACATAACTCAGTCCACATGACATAGATGTACAAGAACAAGCAACAAGAAGTGTTGCTTCCTAAGGGCTTGCAAGTGTGAATGATTAATCTGACTGCATGAATAATTAGTGCTTCATACTCCTCCCACTTTGATGTACACTTACTGAGGGCATGTCAGGGAAAAGAGAGTTAACAAAAAGTCAAAATTACATTGACCAACTTAAGAGATAACCTTTATAACAGTTTTATTACTAAATGCTTATGAACCAAGTGTGCTTCTAAGTAAAAAGTTGTATTTAATTCATATGAAGTACATAACATTTAACTATACAAACACATATCGAATTTAATCCAAATGACATTGTGTTCCTCTTATAAAAAAATGATTATGGTGCTCACAAAACAATGAGAAGAAAACAACTGTAGTATTGCATTTTTTTACTGTTGTGACAGGGGGCATTAGCTTAACTGTTGCAAAGATCCCAGTGATCTACATATCAACTGGGAAATTACAAAGGACATGTAATGTAAAATGATAAAAGGTTACATCTTGAGTATATGTAATCTACCTTCTCTTTTTCATAATAATGTCTGTGGCAAATTCTGAAAATAATCTCAAATGTGTCATGTTAATGCTATGGTATCAAGGTTTAAATCTAGATAGGGTGCTGTTTTTGTGAAAGTAGTGATGTTTAACATAAATAGTTTGATGTCATAAAACAACAATGTTGAGTAAGCACCACAAAGGGGCTTCATTTTTTGCACACCACTTGGCATTGCATGCTGTTAACTGTGAGCAGTCACTAGCAGTGAGCAATGGTTCACTTCCCAAGACAAAACTCAAAGTCTAATTTGGAATGCCATCAGTAGCTCAAATGAGCTTGGCACTATTGTTCTGCAGTCAGCATAGTACCAGGCGAAGAAAATGCACCTGTCAACTACCTATCTCTTTAACATGACAAAATGTACTCAAACCAAAAGCATTACTGTCAGAGTTACAGTTGCTAGAATAGCTACAAGGATTAAAGTAAAATATTTACAATATATGCTAAACAACAACATTAACATCCAAGTTATTTTTGCTAATTCAACAGTTGCAGAGAGTAATTGATGGTATAGGTGTGATGTGAAATGATTAACCCTTGTTACTGAAACACATGCATTTGCATTTCTTTATCAAATGGGACATGAGTTTTCTATTAAAGGTAGACAGATCATTACTGTTCCTAATATTTCTGAGATGAGAAACTCAAAATATTGGGACAAGATTAGTAAAGGCTTTTTCTGCAATAGTCAATGTAAATGGAGGTTGGTATAAAGCTGTTGATGGTGTGCCTTGAATGGAATAATCAGTTCTGCTCTCAGCTAATTTATTTTTCAGAGGGAACAGTAATACATATTAAGTAATTTGAATGTGAATGCATTCCAAAGATCTGATAATCTGGCATGAAGAGGAATTCAGTGGCATTTAGTTAAAGTGGTGCACTGGTTAAAATTATGAATAAAGTAACACTTTTGTTTTCTGAATTCTAAATTAGACAGGAGTTATAGCATGCATGCAAAGCACTGAATGGAGCACATTACTCCAAACTGCAATAAATGCATGGATTACAATAGCTCTTCATACCTCATTATAAGTAAGTTAGTTATTATAGAAACTAGTGATATATGTGCCAACACGTTGATGGCAGTATTTTTTGTGTGAAGTGTAAAGGATATACATGGGTCAAGGGTGGGATTTAAACATTTCTGTAAAGTAATAACTGGCAAGGTGAAGCCACCGAGATCAGTGATGATAATGCTTGAAGGATTTTTCTGTCACCTCTGGATACTAAAAAGCATACCATTACTCATTGTAATATTTATTATTATATTATTTTGCTACAACGATTCCACATTTTTTAAAGACATTACTAAATCTTGTTCTAATAATATTATCAACATGGACAATACACTTAAGTTGATGAAGATCTCAAAGAAAATCATTGATAAACAGTGAGAAAAGGAAAGGACGAAACACAAACCCTTGTGAAACTCTTGTGTCTAACAGGCAGATTCTGATTAAGATTTATTTCTGATCACTTCAAAGTCCCACCCAATAGATAATATTGAAACCACATGTAGACTTCATTGACAAACCCAGTGGAAGTCATTTTTTAAGAATGTGCTATGATCAATTGTTTCAAAAGAATGTTTCATGTCAAGGAAATTAGCACCATTGACAAGGCTATTGGCTATGTTTGTTTAATTTTGTGTGTTTTGGTTATAGATAGCAGTAATAGTGCTGTAGATTTGACATTAACCTTGCTGGTTATCAGAAAAAAATATTATATTTGATGATGCATTTCAGAAGTTGATAGTATGCTATCTCAACAAAAATTTGACTAGTGGGGCTAGGTTAGCAGTTGGATGAAAGTCAATTGACTAGGTAAGGGATGCAGTCATTTTGGTAATGGAATAATCAAAGCATTCTTGAAGCTGTACTGTATGCTGCAAATAATCTTTGTAAGACTTTATATATCTGCAGATGTGCCCTTCATGTTTGACTTCTTAGTTTCAGTAGTTTTGGATAGATATAGGGCCGGATTCACGAAGGCTTGCATGGAGTCTTAGAGTAGAGTAAGACTCCATGCAGCCATCATGTCCGCCGAGCGATCCAGGAACATCCTGTAGGGGCGTGTAAGAGAGCTCCTAAAACGGCTCTTACACGGACAGGGCTGGGATATGCAAATTACCTCAATTGCAGGTGAAAGGCATGCAAATGAGGTAGATTTGCGATTCAGGAAACCCAAACCTGTCCGTGTAAGAGCAGTGTTATTTGCAGAAATGTACTCAGTTGACAACTGAGTACCATTCTGCAAATAGCAAAACGGAGCCGTGACAGCTCCAAATAAAGGTTGCATCCAGTGCAGGAAGCATGCCAATGGCCAAATATACGGCCATGTGAAATGTTTCCTGATGCAATATGAAATTAAAAATATTTTATTTTTTTTTCGCCGATGTCCGATGTTTAAGTGTAGCGCAGCGCCGCACAAACGGGCTGCACTCTAAAACCCAGAATACTAAAAATTAAAACCCACAAATGTGGATTTTATTGAAATTGTTAATGTACAATGCAAGGGAATGGCAGGTTGAAGACAACATGGCCACCGAGTAGAGGTTGCCAAGGGGGGAAGCTCAGTCTAAGACATGTAACCAAGCATTAGTAGGCAATCCTATGTAAATGAGCATTAGGATAGTGAATCACAAGTTTACATAGCAAATGAGCAGTCAGTGGAGTGTAGGAGTAGGATATAGGGAGTAACAGAATAGAAGATAGGTGACATCACGAGGGGGGTATGTATGAAAGAAGTGAAGCTTATTGGAGCAGAGTGGCATATGTCAGCTGTCATTTACACATCATGGAAAGAGGTGTGTCAACAGGTAGGCTAGGGAAAGGCAAGAAATGGAAGGTATATGCCGTGGATAACACCAAAGTTTCTTGTTGAGCGGGTATGCGCGCATGTGCGCGCGTGTGTAAACCCAAGTAAAACAGAGTGCGTGCGTGTAAGCGTGAGTGCGCGCGTTTAAGCCGGAGTAAGCATGTATAAGGCTGTTTAAAGAGTTGTAAGCACTTTTGCACTGGTGTGCTTGCATTTTAACCTGAATAAGCAAGTTTTAGTCCATGTAAGCATGTGTGCACGTGTGTTAGCTGCTGTGCACATGTTTGGACTTGTGTGCGTGGTGTGCCCCCCCCCCCCAAGGAAACAGAAAGGAAAAAGGAAGCACAACAAATAGCAGGAAGCTACCAGGGAGTACTAGCAGGTGAAAACAATCAGAATCAGGCTATTACACAAGCAGTAGGTAGGTTGGGAGGGTGGCCTAATGGTTAAGGTGTTTGCCTTACAAACACAAGGTGCAGGGTTTGAGTCTCACAAGGGATAATTGGCCAGGCTTAAAATGGCTCATAAGGGAAGTTAGCTTAGTACTAATCTATGAATCTATGAATCTATGAAGTACACTAGCCCAGCCCAGCCTAGTACTTAAGACTCTGCAAACAACAGTCCATTATGTTTCTCACAACAGACACTGCAGTAAGCTAATAGAAGTGAAAACAGAAAAAGCTTTACTGAGACAAAGAATTGTTAGGGGCTGCCATTGCTGTTATAAAGCGACATATGCAAAATGCTGAGGGTGGTGACAATGGAAATGCTGCTGGACAACCCACAGTGAGGAGATGGAGAAGAGTGTACAGGCCCAGGGTAACCTACCAGGGGCTACATGAGCTGGAGATAGTGGAGCGCTATAGAGTGGACAGAGACCTCCTGCAGAAAATTGTTGAGCTTTGCAGGCCACGCCTCACACACAGAACCAACAGAGGGGAACCGATTCCAGTGGAAACCAAAGTATGTGTTGGCCTAAGAATATTAGCAACAGGTACCTTCCAGAGACCAACTGGTGATATGATGGGGATATCACAGGCATCAGCATCCAGGGTACTACACCAGTTCCTGGATGCCATGTCAGCACATGTCGGTGATCATGTATATTTCCCCAATTCTCATGAGGTATTGGCCAGCAATATGTGTCTCTTCCAGCAAATAGCAGAATACCCTGAGGTAGTGGGTGTAATAGACTGCACGCACATATGCATCAAAGCACCAGCCGGCGAGCGGGGTAGGGTCTACTTCAACCGCAAGGGCTTCCCCTCCATCAACTGCCAGGTCATGTGTGATGCCCAGGGCATAATACTGAATGTGTGTGCAGGCTGCCCTGGAAGCTACCATGATTCCCATATCTGGCATCTGACGCAGCTGTACCAGACATTTGCCAATTTGGACATCCCAGATGGTCACCTAGTGGGGGATGCAGGCTATGCACTTGAGCCGTGGCTGATGACACCCATCAGAAACACACACACACCTGAACAGGAACGCCATAATGAGGCACACGCACAAACACGTAATGTAATAGAGCATGTGTTTGGGCTGCTCAAGTCATGGTTCCGGTGCCTGGACACATCTGGTGGAGCCTTGCAGTACTCACCAACTACATGTACCCAAATTGTCATGGTATGTGCTATGCTACATAATATGATCCTGCAAAAACAGCTGCAACAGGACCAGCATAGGTCTGGGCCAAACAGCCCCCCACCATTGCCAAGGCCATCACAGGCAGATTATGACTCAGAGGAGGAACAACCTGAGCCTGCCCCTGTAGGAAAAAGGAGGCATGCCCAGTATGCTTTGGCTTTGGCAAAGAGGCAAGGCATAGCACATACACTGGCTCAGCAGGAACTCTGGAAATGATACCTTTCTCCGACTCACACATATAGTAAAAGGGATGCCTAAGTTGACACTACCTGCTTTCAAACATGTACAGGGAGTGTAGTATGTGCATCTGACATAGGCAGCCCTGCAGCACCACCTAAGGCATGATCGCCATGTGTTAAGCAATATAAAGTAGTGCTAAACAGCATTTACCACCATGTAGTATATGCAAACAAAATCGCACACACCAGCTAGCACAACTGTGGTCAATGTTCAGTAATATCGGGCAACGTCCAGCAATGCTGGTGAATATTGAGTAATGTCGGACAAGCCTGGTCTAAGTAGGGCATAGCTGAACAAAAGCCAACATGCTCATATTTGCTTAACTGGCCCTTAAGCAGTCTGGTCTGCTCAGTATGAAAATATAAAGCAGTGATGGGCCTTGAACCCAGGATACTGTGCACTATAGCCAAAGTACTGGACCACTAAACCATGACAGTATTGCAGTGGTCAGCCTGTATGAAGGAATGTTGATAAGTCTATGGAAAGTATTTCATGGAAACCCTGCAGGCACAGCTTAATCCTTGTCGAGTTATGACACAAAGGTGAGTCCTGCAGTGAGAACAACCTGACTTCCAACACACACAGTATAAATGTTAATATCGGTTATGTGCGCACACATCAACAAATGTAGTGGACCTCAGATAGCAACATACTGAAAGGTCACACTGGGCATGCTCACACACTTGAATAAATGAGACAAATGTCAGTCAACAAAACACGGAATGGCAGAACTGGACATGCTCACACATTTAGGCCATTGCAGTACTCACCAGCTGAGTACAGTAGTGGGCCACGCATATCTGGCAGTTGCATGTGTTAACCCAGGAACCTGTCACTATACAGCAATCCGCCCTGTGCACACAGTTATATGACAACAGACACATCTATAATATAGTGGAACCCTGTCATAATCAAATATGTTCTGCAGATACCGAAGTTGTTCATAGAAACTGGTAAAGCAAAGATGATAAAGACCTGCAAAAAGTATCAGCAATAAACATTGTGCATCTTAAACATTAGCATAGGTTCAGAGGTTGATACTAGGCTATCTGTCCTAGGGCATGTACAAGCCTAGCCAGAGTATGTTTGGCATTCACAACCCTGTCAGATTACTACACTGTGTGTGTGAATAGTAGGTCACACAAGATAGCCCATGTACGTGTGCCTCTGTCTAGCAGGGACACAGAAGATATCCCAGAGGTAAACATACGATCACCCATACAGTCATCAAGATGTCTCCAGTAGGTGGTCAGTGGGTGGCTCTGCCTATGTGAAACTGGGATGACATTCTGGAGTGAGTGGAGCCTCTGGGATAAGAATCTGTCCCTCCACAATGTCCTATTAACTTCTGTGCTGAGGTATACGTCCCTGGAGTGTGTAGCTCCAAGGGAGTCAGATATCCTGAGGTGGAGCATGTCCAGTAATTCTGGGTTGGGTATATCTGTAAACAACAGGCATACATCATATCTGAGTAGGTGGTAAGTGACTGAGTAGAGCTGGAGTTACTGCATCTGAACTGTGTAGGGCATCTGTGTGAGTCCCTAGATCTGCTTGGTGAGGAACTTCCGTGGCCAGTACAGTTGCTGCAGGTGTCGGGTAATGTACACCCCAAATGTGGCATTGTAACCAAGCATGGATGTGATGAGTATAGGGGCACAATGACCTCACTCGATCTAGATGTGAAACTATATGAGATAAGGTGGCCCACATAGAAGGTGTGTCCAACCACTTTGGCAACGTGAATGTCAAAGGTGACAGTACGAACAAGTCATGTCCCCAAACCCCTAACAACTCCTACCGTATGTAATGGAGTACTACCTATGTGGTAATATGTGGGCATGTTGTTATTCCCAAAGGGGATGACTATGCAACTAATGACATTTAGCTGTAGGCCATGGCTCAGGCACCAGTCATCCATCTCTGTGAGACCCTGTTTGAGTATGCATGTGGCAGCTGGAGAGTTGATCATGGCACACAGTTTGCAGTCAAGTGCAAACATGTTCAGCAATATTCCCCCTGTGGTAGCCTGTACGTCAGACAAATATATACTGAACAAGAGAGGTCCCAGGACCAAGCCGTGTGGAATACCACATGTAACTGGTGTATAGTCAGACATGGCACCTGCAATTCTGACCATGTAGGTGCTATCTCTGATCCAGGTATCAATCCATTGTGTGAGATATGTGTCCATATCGATGCTGGTGAGCCTATGCATAATGGCCTAGTGGGTTATTGTGTTGAAGGGTTATGCAAGGTTCAGGTAGGCTGTGTGGAGAGCCATGCCTATGTCGATGGACCTGTTAGCCGTTTAAAGAATACAAACAGGTTCAAGAGGCAAGATCTGCCCACAACAACACTGAAATGTGTAGGACACAGTGTCCGTAGGTTCCCGATGTCTATGTGTATAAGTCCCATGACAATACACTCCATAGCTTTGCAGAACAGGCTACTTAGGCTTATAGGGCAATATTGTCTGTGGTAAGTTGTGGCACCAACTCTGTGGAGTGGGACCACTGTCGCTGTACGCCATTCCTTGGGTACATATCCTGTGGTAACTCCGATATTGAACAGTGATGTAATGTGAGGGTTACGTCTGTCATGATGCTCGTGTAAGATGCAGGCTGGGACACTGTCTGGTCACATTAATACTGTGATGTACGCTTTGGGGAGGGCAGCACTCACCTGTTACTGTGTGATGTCAGGAAGGTTGTACTCTGTTGGGATGGATAGTTGCTCCTTAGCGGGGATGGGTGGGAGACATCTGCACTGAACCTGTTTGCCAGGATGTTGGCAATGCCAGTGGGTTCAGGGTAGGTTTAGTCAGTATGCAGTAACTCACAGCATATCAGTGAGTGTCCACCCAGGTTCCTGACATAACTGAAGAAGGCCATGTGATAGTCCTACGTGTCTGTTGCAATTGTCCAGTAGAAGCGGCCCTTAGAAAAGTTCATGAGTGACCGTAGCTAGTACAGATCACAGATGCCTTCCCAGTCTGGGATTGTGCTCTATCTTGCAGTAGCTTCCTCCTGACGTTGTACAGCTTATTAATGGCTGGGGTCTACCAGACAGGTCCCCTGCCATTGGAGTAGTGAGTCCTGTTGTTATTTGGGATAGCACAATCCATGCAGTCCACTAGGTGTCCATAGAATGTGTATGTAAAGGATGCACGACTATACCACACCAAAAAGTTTATCACATAAAGCTTTCGGGTCTACACCCTTCATCAGTACAAATCAACTGCATTAATACAACATTTACATAGGAGAAATCATATAGTCAAATGCTTCAGCCCATCCCACTACCTAACAAATAATTAATTCTTAAAGAAATAACATGTTATATAAAAACATACTGTAATGCTGTCCACCAATAAAATACAAAATAAAACTTAAAACAATGAAGAACTAAAAACTAATACAATAAATACAAAATACAAAATCAAATGTGCAATAATTTCAACAACCAAAAAGTACAATAATATTATACTAAAAAAACCTTATATTAGCTCAATACAAGTTATATGTAAAATAAGTTTATTGATTGCAAATAACTAATGACTTGAGTTTAGAATTGTTTAATTATTTGAGTGTCGCCTGTCCGAGAATACCTCAGATGTACGGCATTCCAAAAATACATAAAGATGCTATTGATCCACCCCTGAGACCTATTGTCTCAGGTGGCGGATGGGTAACAGAGCCTATTTCAAAATATCTCCAAAATGTATTAGGGCAACATCTGCAAATTTGTTCTACTGTATTAAAGGATATGAGTGATTTTTTGAATAGTTTGTATATATGGCAATTGGATTGTGATTTGGATGAGTATGTTATGGTCACCATGGACATCACCTCACTATTCACTGTTATACCTAATAGTTATGGTGTTAATGCCATACGTAATTTTTTGAACAGTGAAGTAAGGATGTATGGAAGAGAAATTGAAAGTGTATGTACTCTTCTGGAAGTGGTTTTAGTGAACAGCATTATAGTATGTTTTTATATAACATGTTATTTCTTTAAGAATTAATTATTTGTTAGGTAGTGGGATGGGCTGACGCATGTGACTATATGATTTCTCCTATTTAAATGTTGTATTAATGCAGTTGATTTGTACTGATGAATGGTGTAGACCCGAAAGCTTTATGTAATAAACTTTTTGGTGTGGTATAGTCATGTGTCGCTTATATTTTGCAGTAGCACCATTGTTGTTTTGGTTCGAGTTATTTGGTGTATACTGTTTGCACCTGTTCTTTAAGGAGAGCTTCAGCCTGTGGTGGATGTGATATTTAGCTTGGAAAGCTCAACTTTGGAGTATTTCTAGTGATTTTGGCAGCTGTATTATGGAAGCTGAAAGAGGAGGATCAAATGACTCAATTAAGAAGCTATTAAGGCTTCATGAGAACCCTTTGTTGAAAATAATGTTTGATACAGTTCCTGAGCAGTTAACGGTGGACAATGAGGTAAAAGACTTTAAGGAACAATTATTAGTCTTGTAGAAGAAAGTGCAAATATATAAACAGCTTCAGTGGCAGAGACTGAGTTTTCAGGCATACTTAGAGTTAGGTATTGTGCCGAGAGGGCTAAGAATATTAAACATGCCCTCTTATGGCAATACCTATAATGAACTGTTAATGCAATGGCAGCAGCTAAATCTTAAATTAAGTGCAGACTACATGAAATTAATGAATACCTTCTTTGAACCTGTAGAAAATAAACTTATAGAGGAAATTGAGCTACTGGAGGGCAAAATCACAAGTTTGCCTTGTTTTAATGATTTGTTGGAACTGTATCAGAATTTTCTGTCGCGTGTCCATGCTCTAGATATAAAGTTACAACAGAGGAAGAAGAAAAGTTACAAAGAGACATGAATGATTTTAAACAAAATCGTATCTTCTCCTGGCCAAGAGAAGAGAATGGTGTCTCATTTTATAAAAAAAAAACATTGCATCCTATAAATAGCAAGAAATCAAATTAATTGGATCAGCTCGATACGTTTGAGCGACAGGGGAAAGGAGTAGGATTTACTGCTCACTATGATGTTCATCATAAGAAAAACTCTTTAGTAACAATTCCTTTAGCTGATACTGGTTCTGTACCTTTAAATGATAAGGAAAATGTAATACAAGAGCCGCCTTCTGCTGATAATGCGACTGACGTTAGAAAGGATGATGCTGTGCGTCCCAAGATGAGGGGGAACATGGTGCCGAGTAGCGTGGATACAAGTAAAAGGGTGTCGCAAAGGGAGATAACATCTTTTTCTCCTTTTCATCTAAAGCAACCGGAGAAGGTTGTTTTACAACCGCAACAGAAGGAACCTTATCTGCAGCAGCAGCAGCAACAGATTTTGTCTGGGAAAAGAAAAAACAGCAGTCCGCTGGTACACAACAAATCCAGCAGACGATAGTGAAGTTCGTTAAAGGTACTGTAAATCTTTCTAAGGTTGAGCTAACGGATGCTCAGCTGTCGCTTTTAAGTATAGGTCTTAAATTTATTCCTAATATGAGGGATAATGTTTTTCAAGCTATAATAGACCTAAAACTGTTTCTGCGACATGCTAGTCTTAAACTTATTTTCAAAAATGATGAGTCACATGTACCAATGTGTAGAAAGTTAAGTGTGTTTATGCCTGTATTATGCCCTATTCTAATTGCCTTTTCCAATATTGTTGAACGTGAGCTACGGTTGTATTATAAGAGAAATGTAGCTAATAAGAAAGTGTATAATATAACATATCCTGAGTATTTAGCTTTAAAATAATTGCAAACTTGTAACACTATCATAGTAAAGCAAGCAGATAAAGGGGGAGCAATTGTGATTATGGAGAAGGATTTTTACTTTAAGAAATTTAAAGAAATGTTGAATGATGTTTGCACTTTTAAAATGTTTCATATATGGAAGTGCAGAAAATAATTGCTGAAGTGAATATGGCTGTTTATGAATTGCAAATAACTAATGACTTGAGTTTAGAATTGTTTAATTATTTGAGTGTGACCTGTCCGAGAATACCTCAGATCTATGGCATTCCAAAAATACATAAAGATGCTATTGATCCACCCCTGAGACCTATTGTCTCAGGTGGTGGATGAGTAACAGAGCCTATTTCAAAATATCTCCAAAATGTATTAGGGCAACATCTGCGAATTTGTTCTACTGTATTAAAGGATATGAGTGATTTTTTGAATAGTTTTGTATATATGGCAATTGGATTGTGATTTGGATGAGTATGTTATGGTCACCATGGACATCACCTCACTATTCACTGTTATACCTAATAGTTATGGTGTTAATGCCATACGTAATTTTTTGAACAGTGAGGTAAGGATGTATGGAAGAGAAATTGAAAGTATATGTACTCTTCTGGAAGTGGTTTTAGCACATAACGTCTTTCTTTTTGATGGTGAACCATTCTTGCAACTTACTGATGTGGCGATGGGTACGCCTGTCGCTAACACCTATGCTAATTTAGTGCTATATGAATGGGAGAAAAAGGTGATATTGAGTAAAAATAATCAGTTTAATGAAAAAGTAGTGTTTTATAAGAGATTCGCAGATGACTGTTTTTTGTTATGGAAAGGCTCCCTTATGGAGTTAGAAAGTTATGTGCGATATCTAAATGAGTCGACCGACGTTCTAAAATTTAAAATGGAGGCATCTTATTATAGTATAAATTTTTTGGATGTAACTCTGTTTAAGAGTAACAATAGATTTGAGTCCAAGGTCTATAAAAAGGAAGTTGATGCTTTGAGGTATGTAAGTAAGGATAGTATGCATGCCCCCCATACCTTTAGAGGAGTACTAAAGGCACAGTTTATTAGATTGAGTAAGTTAAATACAGTTAAAACTATGTTTATTGAACAGGTTGAGGTTATGGCTCAAGAATTTGAGAGGAGTGGTTATTCAAAGCAGTTTATTAATAAGGTAATTGAGGAAGTAAGTAAAGAGAGGCAGACAAAATATAGACCAGTTCTGTTGGGAGGTATAACAACATGTGGAGATAACTCACATAAAGAAGTTAAATTTGTGAGATATTTGACAACCTATAATTTGAATACACGTAATGTGAGTAATATAATAGAAAAGAACTGGCCAATTTTATTAGCTATGCCAGAAATAAGGTCCATTGTGGGGGATGAACCTAGGTTTGCATACAGAAGCGCTGAGGCATTAAAACAAAAGTTATGTTATAAAGATTTTCAAATGAAGACTAAGGTAGTTGACAAGATAATGGGAACAAGGAAATGCTATAATTGTTCCTGCTGTAATGACCTATATGAAGGTGAAAATGTTTATAAGCACCCCATAACTGGTGAAGTTTTTACATTAATGACAATGACATCCTGTAATGAGGAAAGGGTGGTTTATTTGGCTACATGTATGCTCTGTACATCATTTTATGTGGGTAAAACCACTAGAAAGTTAAGAGAGAGAATAGTGGAGCATAAATCAGAAGTTAGGAGAAAAATATTAACAAATGCTTTGAGTAAACACGCTATGGATAAGGGTGCAAAACATGTCTTTAAGTTTAGGGTATTGGCCACAGTGGAAATCAGTATAAGGAAGGTAGATGTGAACAATTGTTTAGAGCTGAAGGAACTAGAATGGATTATCAGGCTGCAGGCAGATATGTCTCCTGGTTTGAATAATGCTGTTAGCTTAAAGCCTGTGTTAGTTAAGAAGCAAAGGGAAAGGCTTTAAAATGTATTTATTTGTATATATGGATTGTATGTTCACATGTGTATATATATGTATATGTATTTATACATATATACGCATATTTTAAAAGGAATTTTATAATGGATTTGTCATTATTATAGATGTGCATAATTTATATTGTGAGCTAATATAAGGTTTTTTAGTATAATATTATTGCACTTTTTGGTTGTTGAAATTATTGCACATTTGATTTTGTATTTTGTATTTATTGTATTAGTTTTAGTAAGTTTTTATGTTTGGTTCTTCATTGTTTTAAGTTTTATTTTGTATTTTATTGGTGGACAGCATTATAGTATGTTTTTATATAACATGTTATTTCTTTAAGAATTAATTATTTGTTAGGTAGTGGGATGGGCTGAAGCATGTGACTATATGATTTCTCCTATTTAAATGTTGTATTAATGCAGTTGATTTGTACTGATGAAGGGTGTAGACCCGAAAGCTTTATGTAATAAACTTTTTGGTGTGGTATAGTCGTGTGTCGCTTATATTTGGCAGTAGCACCATTGTTGTTTTTATGTAAAGGATGCAGCAGTGTGAGCCATATTTGCCACTGTCTCATGGTCTCTGAAGGATACCACCTTGCTGCGGTGAAGTGAGACGTTGGTTCATGAGAAGTTCACCAAGATTACCCAGGATGGGTGTGTGGAGGGTATATGTATGTCCAGTGAGATACATGTATGTTCTGACCTTACCAATGAGGGGTATATTGCTGGTGTGGAACATAGAGTCCCCATGTTGGTGATGATCAGGTCCAATATGTATTCCCGCTTGTGGCTGTGCTGACTGGTTGTGCCATAGCATATGAGTCTACAAATTATAGCGACTGTTGGGTGAGGGTGTCGGGGCTTGAGTAGTATCCCCAGTCAATATTTGTGTATATGAAGTCACACAATATAATGGTGTTTGTGGAGACCTTCATATTCTTCGTAGTTCCCACGAAAGCCGAGTGTGGTTTCTGAGTGTGGGAGTGTGTTCTGTAGCAGGCAATAAACTGAAAGGCAGTATTGCACAATGGTAGTTGTATATGTATGGTCTGTGATGCTTTGTGCAGTGCTACTAACCCGGAGGTGTGTGTATCTGTGATGTATATGGATACTCCCCCTAGCTGTGTTGTCTGTTCCAAGGCTTGTTGTCAGACAGCATGGTATGAAACATAACCTGGTAGTGCTGGTGTGCATAAGCGAGCCTGAACCAGGCGTCTGTCAGTCCACAGATATCGCTATCCTCCATACTGAGGAGAGTCCTGACTGGTTGCAATATGAGGTTAACACAACTGTTGTTGAGCAGCATTACCCTTAGTTTCATTTAACCTGTAATGTCTGTGGAGGTGGGTTTGTCTTCTGAGCCCTGCTTAAAAAAGGCACTATGGTGGTAGCAAGAGCCTTAGCCAGCATTCCAAAGTCCAAGGGTGACAGGTGCAAGCTGTCCATAGTGACGCTACGTGGCATGTTGAGCATGTCACCATAGGCTGACAGACACTGTATCCCCTATGAATTAAACAAATTTGTTAGGCAACTGTTAAATGTGATATGTGTGTCCGTATACTGTGACATCATAATCGGTGGATGTAAGATGCTAGACAAGGTCAGGGTCATACTGGCCTGGGTTACATGATCAGAGTGTTCCTCCGTGTATCATGTCATGTGGTCCAGGGAGTAATGTTTGAGGTTATACACACCAGCATGGACAATGATGGTGCCAGTCCTGTACTTGCTTTGGAGTGACCTGACTGCCTGTGTTATCCGTCAGATCCTGGCACCCAACAGACAGTCCAAAGTGACTATTCCCTTGTTAGGGCTGGTGAGTAGTACGTCAGTGTGTCTGACAATAAGTGTTGCCTATTACAAGTGTATTAGGTGTGTTGTTTAGCCTGAAGGGCAGTGACTGTGTGGCACACTGACATTGTGAACTATGTGATATGTGGGTATTGTAGTGGGTAGCAGATGTGTGTGTGTCTGCTTTGGAGGTCTCTGCTGCTTAGGTAGAGTACATTTACAGCATGAGTATGTCTATGTGTGATAATGTGGATTGAGTGCTGATGCTAGAGGATATGTGAGACTGATATGTGGTGTGTGTGGTTACCTTCCCTTCAGCACCTGATAGACTGTGCCAGTCATAGGTCGAGAGAGCTCAGCACCCTGTATGTCTATATCGGTGCATCTTACACATATATCTGAGTTTTTCGGGAGGAGGAGAGGGTTGTCTGTGTACATGAGGCAGATGTGACATTGTGTCAATAGCACAATATCCACCAGCTGGACTGGAGAGTACACACGAAACTGACCCCTGGACATGCCAGGATATTATCATGACATACTCTGTAGCCTGATCGCAAAGGATCAGTAGGGTGTTAAGTGTGTAAAAGAGTACAACAGGGATTAGTGCTCATGTTCATTGGTGTTTTGTATAGAGTAGCTGAGAAGGAGTCCAGACTGAATCATGACACCTCCTTCAGCTATGTCATAAATAGCAATGTACACCCATATATGTCCTGGGTTAGGGCCAACTGTACCTGAGTGACAATGCCGACATCATGACAGACAGGCCCATATGTACATACCCACCTCCCACTGACAATAGTCCATATCATCATACCAGGAGATATGACATGTAGATTGGATGAGCAGCTACCCCCACTGCCAAAAGCATGGCAGCAAGTGGAATACATTGATTCCCAATATGTGTCATGCACAAACTACAGAACAAACAGATCATGCACCTGAACAGTCAGCTGAGCCTCACCCCCTACACAGGATGTGGAACCGTTGAATGTGTCACAGCTACATATGGCACTCCCCACAAGTGTTGGTGCACAACACACCATGGGAAGTCAAGTCCAGTAAGCCTATGAAGTCTGATCTGCAAGGTCATGGAATCCATCATGGTTGCAGTCATAAACAGAGCTATTGGAAGCTGACATACACCCAACCCTACCAACTGTGGTATGTTCATGTGCGGATGATGGTTCCCAAACATGCTAGACTGTTTGCAAGGCAGCCACCCAGGACATACATCAATGAACACATCTACACATGTGTCACATAGACTTTGAATAACCCTTTATCAACATCCCAGACACATGTAGTATCCACAAAACCAACAAGCTGTGCATAAACATGTGTTGACATATGATGGAATGTCAGTGTGTCCACAGATAGATCACACAAGGTAAGGATTCTGAAGTCTTGTTCAAGCTCTTGACACCTGCTGACCCACATGGACCATTCCTGGAATGGCATAAAACAAAGTGTACACACATCACCATGTCCAGTCTGATGATGTTACCATCCTATAAATACAGCAGGAGAAGGAAAATCAGCCAGTAAAGCAAATAGCACGCCATATTAATGCGTCTCTCTCTCTCTCTCTCTAGTATCATCACATAGTTAGGTAGGGGTTTGAATCCTGCAAACTGTGTGTGTGTGCAGTTTCCTTTGAGAGGTGTCCCGTTTTTGGAGACTGGGAAAACTCACTAAAAGAGGTACATTCCTCTTTGGAAAGTCTGATGATGTCACCATCCTACAAATACAGCAGGAGAAGAGAATCCAGCCAGTAAAGCAAATAGCGTGCCATGTTAATGCGTTTCCCTGTAGTATCATAACATAGTTAAGTACAGGTTTGAATCCTGCAAACAGTGAGTGTGTGGGGAGGGGGTGTGTGTATGTGTCTAGTTTCCTTTGAGAGGTGTTCCCTTTTTGGAGACTGGGAAAACTCACTAAAAGAGGTACATTCCTCTTTGGAAAGTCTGATGATGTCACCATCCTACAAATACAGCAGAAGAAGGGACACTAGCCAGGAAAGCAAATAGCGTGTCGTGTTAATGCATCTCCTTGTAGTATCATAACGTAGTTAGGTAGGAGTTTAAATCCTATCAACAATGAGTGTGTGTCTGTGGGGGGGGGGGATGTGTGCAGTTTTCTTTGAGAGGTGTTCCCTTTATGGAGACTGGGAAAACTCACTAAAAGAGGTACATTCCTCTTTGGAAAGTCTGATGATGTCACCATCCTACAAATACAGCAGGAGAAGGGGAACCTGCCAGTAAAGCAAATAGCCTGGTGTGTTAATGCATTTCTCTCAAATATCATAACATAGGTAGGGGATTGAATCCTACAAACATGGAGTGTGTGTGTGTGTGTGTGTGTGTGTGTGTGTGTGTCTGTGTGTCTGTGTGTGTGTGTGTGTGTGTGTGTGTGTGTGGGACAACAGTACAGCATGGGCCAATGTTGATGGAATGTGTGTGTGTATGTGTGAGCCCTAGTTGTTTAGTTAATGTGTGTGTGTGTGTCTGCATGCACACAGCTCCACCATGTGGCTGCCATATACAGTAGTTTGTGGGACAGCCACAGACTGTACCTGCTAAGCTGTACAGATCACTGTTTCCAGCCATAGACACAGTACCTGTGCCTGGCAGGGGTGCTACGGACAGTATCGGGTACCAACCCTGACTGGGTACTGTCATCAGAGGCAGGGGTATGATGACTGGACCCATGTCCCTGCTGGAACTGGCTAGAGCCATGTGCACGTGGTCTACTGGGATGGACAATGGACAGGCCAGCCACAGCATTGCTGGGGCTGGTACTGCCACTACGGGAGCGGCTGTGAACTGTGGGCTGTCCGCGACCACTGCCAGCTGTTGCTGGCATGCATCCGCGTTGACGACGCAACCATCCTGCATGGTCCTGGCTCATGGAAGACATGTTGTGGAGGGCATCTAATGTCTCCCCCCAATGTCTATCAATGACCTCGGCGTATGTCCAGATGGCACCGGCAAGGTCACAGATGCTGTCATTGATAGCAGTGTAATGTGCCCTCTGAGCCCTAAGTCTCTGCCTGGTGTACCATTCCATACGTGCCTGAGCCTGCATTACAGCCCGGGACATACTGGTCATTGTAAGACCTGTGAGGGCACACCTGCCAGGGGCAATACGACCAGTGGTGCTCCCCGGAGAACCCCTGGACCTCCGCCTATGTGGTACCATTCCAGGTCTACGGCTATGGCTGTTGTGAGAGGATGCAAGTGCTATGGGTACCACACTCTCCTGGTCAATGCCAACTGTATGCTGTCCCTCGCCTATGGCCATTGGTGGTGAGGGATGTATTGACAGTATGAGTGTGCGCATAGATGGGGTTGAACACTGTGTACTGTCGATTGGCGGACCAACGACAGACCCTGTCAAATCTTCCTATGCCAATATACATGTGTCATCATCACCACTATTCTTGGCAGTGGCTTCAGGTTGCCTGCTGCTTTCGCCAACCCCTAACTCAGCACCTGTGAGAGGAAGACAGGAGACACACTTTACGGTCTGCACATGCACACATGCACACATGCACACATGCACACAGGAACACGTGCACACATGCACACATGCACACATGCACACGAACACATGCACACATGCACACACGAACACATGCACACATGAACACATGCACACATGCACACATGCACACATTAACACTAATACACACCTCACTACAGCACATACATACACATACCAGCAATCCAACACATACTCTATAGTGGGTGAAGGTGGGTATCAGTATCACAAGGTAGACAGTCACCACACACGTGTCAACATGTAGAATAGGTGTTGCACAAGACCATGCAGTGCAAGTGTAGACACCCCTATTAAATGGCAGTATACATGGCTTTGATGCAACTGTGTAGTTGTTCAGTGATTGGCTACACCCTGGAACACAATGTGTACATGGACACAACATTGCTGTGCAGGTATTATCAGCTCTGCAATGCCCTGTGCACCATCACTCACAAGTATACATGCCATGGCTGCATGTGTTATCTGTGTGACACATAAATATCCATGTCTGAGTGCAGTGTCTGTGTCCATAGCAGATAATAGTGGGCACGGGTGTAACACATGCATGCTATGTACACACACGGGATGTGCTGTGCATGTTGATGTGAAGGAATCCCAATGCTCGGCATGGCCAGTGTACAGTGGTTATGATGAGTGTGGGACATATTGCAGATATGTGGGTGCCAGACATGGCATGGCATGCTACACGACTGCAACATTAAACACCACACATATGCAATGTGTGTCAAGTGACCTATACACCCACTAGCATTCCAGGACATATATGTGATACTTTGTGTCGATGGTGACTGCTATGCATATTGTGTATACTGGCATATGTAAGCACACAGACAACATGCTATGCATATTGTGTATAGGTGCATATGTTTGCACACACACAACACTGAGGTGCAAAGCAATGACTGCTATGAGTAATACTGTGGTCACTGTAACTGAATGGGGTGTAGTAACCTGTGCCATCATCAACATTAATCTTGTGGTCACCCACAGCTACTAATGTGTGCAAGACCACTGCCTAGCATGCTGTACCTGAACTGCAGTGCCGTGGCTACGTTCACAATTACACAGCCACCTTGTACATGGGTGTGTGAGGTGCCCAATAGGGAGCATTGCCTAACATGACTGTGTTATGTGTTGCAGAGTGTTGCACAGCCCCATGATAGGCCTCTACCCCTGAGGTACATCATGTATGTGTGCATGACATATGGGATACTGAAGTGTGACCTTACAGCGGGTTTGTGGTAATGCCAAATGTAGCATGTTTTTGTGTACTGCATATGATAAACGTGTTCTGTTGTGTACAGCTGTAGCAACTATGCATATCCAATGTGCAGTACAGTGTTGCCACAATTGTGTCTGCTGCACTGTGCATTGCATGTGATTGAGGCAGCTACTGACTTTACTGAGATGATTGATGTCACACAGCAAACATGCACAGCATGCATTATGCATAGGTGTGTTACGTGTACATGGCCTACACCTCACCTATGACATGCACATTTCATTACCAATATTAAAGTGTTAACACACTTACCAGCATGTATTGTCTGCCCTGCTGTCACACCAGAGGGACCTAGAAGAATATGACACAGTTTGTCAGTGGCCACAACTGTGGCATTGCTACTGTGAGTGTGCTAAATGACAGTGGAACAACAGTCAACAGTCACAGGTGTACGGATACTATTCCAAATATCAGTATTGCACACGTTAGGCAGCACAACTGCTAAACACACAGTACACATCTCACATATGCATATTCTAACAATACAGGTAATGGTAATCTACAGCTAGGGCTTATTACCTGTACACTCCATGTCATCCTGCTGGATGGCTCCTGCCTCCATGATGACACATGTGTGACACTGTTGCTGCTGTAGGCCAGGAGCCACCATGCTTAGGAGCAGCTCTTCTACTCTGGTGAGGGGGGGATGTATGGCTGCCCCACCACCTGTGGCAAGCTGTTGCCTATGGATATCAGATGCACGCCGTCGGACATGTCTAATTAAATCACTGCAGTGATGGCGTACCTGCTCATATGTCCGGTTATGCATGCCTATGTCATTTACCCGGCAAACAAGGTCTTGCCACAGTGCAGTATGGTCATGCTGGTGCTGGCTGGCCCTGGAAAAAAGCAGGTTATAGTGCTGCACCAGGCTGTTCAGAATTTCCTGCTCCTCCACAGCTGAATACGATGGATTATGTTGATGAGCCATAACCCTGGAAGACAAACGATATATGTGAGCATGTCATGTGGCACACTTAACATTTTGAAGTACAGATATCACTTAACTGCCATATATAGCATCTATCTGTCTATCAGAGGATACACACATGCAATATCACATATCAGTGCTCAGCCCACAACTGGCTGACAGTGCCTGCAACACTCCATATAACACACTAGTATACACCAGTAGTCAGCACACTGTTTGGGATACAATGCACAACCTCGCCCCGGGGGTATATATCAAGCTAATGCATGAAGAAATATGTCATCCAATGCAATGAATGTCATGTACATTTACAGTATTACCGGTAAACCACCCTAGTCTTTGATGCCATACCCCTACCTAACATATGTGCATGGTTGTTAATATAGCTGGCATACTGCTGTAACAGAGTATACATGTTGCTAGGTACACACACATACCCTGTAACACACATGTCATTGTGGGCATGGTACAGGCATCATTAAACACACATCAGACATACATACAACACACAGATGTATGCTGACACAGATGAGCATTACCTGTGTACCTTATAGTACTGTGTGCCCCTACTTCAGATACCTATGCCTGTGGTATGTAATCTGTGCAGACTACAGGAGACACACAAGACAGTGTTACTAGGGACTGTGAACATACACCATACTGTGCTGTTTAGGCCTACAGCTTCAGGTAGTACAACAGTTCATATGTGAGCTGGAGTCACCAGCAGTACCCCTTACTGAGCATACATGTATTGCTTCAGCCTACATTGGGACACCACAGTCGTACACAAGGAACTACGTCACAACATATGACATCCTACTATGTCTGCATCCCAATAACTGACACATCTTTCTCCAGCCTCACACCTAGGGCACAAACTACCATGACAGACACAACCTCACACTAAGCTATCACAACTTTACAAACCTTGCACACAGTCACTGTCACACTCATTCTGCCTCACATAGCAGGTATTGCACTGACTACATGTGTGTGTGCATTGTGTCATAGGTAGGTAATACGCTATTGGCCCTAGGGCCAGTCATAGGTCGAGAGAGCTCAGCACCCTGTATGTCTATATCGGTGCATCTTACACATATATCTGAGTTTTTCAGGAGGAGGAGAGGGTTGTCTGTGTACATGAGGCAGATGTGACATTGTGTCAATAGCACAATATCCACCAGCTGGACTGGAGAGTACACACGAAACTGACCCCTGGACATGCCAGGATATTATCATGACATACTCTGTAGCCTGATCGCAAAGGATCAGTAGGGTGTTAAGTGTGTAAAAGAGTACAACAGGGATTAGTGCTCATGTTCATTGGTGTTTTGTATAGAGTAGCTGAGAAGGAGTCCAGACTGAATCATGACACCTCCTTCAGCTATGTCATAAATAGCAATGTACACCCATATATGTCCTGGGTTAGGGCCAACTGTACCTGAGTGACAATGCCGACATCATGACAGACAGGCCCATATGTACATACCCACCTCCCACTGACAATAGTCCATATCATCATACCAGGAGATATGACATGTAGATTGGATGAGCAGCTACCCCCACTGCCAAAAGCATGGCAGCAAGTGGAATACATTGATTCCCAATATGTGTCATGCACAAACTACAGAACAAACAGATCATGCACCTGAACAGTCAGCTGAGCCTCACCCCCTACACAGGATGTGGAACCGTTGAATGTGTCACAGCTACATATGGCACTCCCCACAAGTGTTGGTGCACAACACACCATGGGAAGTCAAGTCCAGTATGCCTATGAAGTCTGATCTGCAAGGTCATGGAGTCCATCATGGTTGCAGTTATAAACAGAGCTATTGGAAGCTGACATACACCCAACCCTACCAACTGTGGTATGTTCATGTGCGGATCATGGTTCCCAAACATGCTAGACTGTTTGCAAGGCAGCCACCCAGGACATACATCAATGAAAACATCTACACATGTGTCACATAGACTTTGAATAACCCTTTATCAACATCCCAGACACATGTAGTATCCACAAAACCAACAAGCTGTGCATAAACATGTGTTGACATATGATGGAATGTCAGTGTGTCCACAGATAGATCACACAAGGTAAGGATTCTGAAGTCTTGTTCAAGCTCTTGACACCTGCTGACCCACATGGACCATTCCTGGAATGGCATAAAACAAAGTGTACACACATCACCATGTCCAGTCTGATGATGTTACCATCCTATAAATACAGCAGGAGAAGGAAAATCAGCCAGTAAAGGAAACAGCATGCCATATTAATGCGTCTCTCTCTCTCTCTCTCTCTCTCTCTCTCTAGTATCATCACATAGTTAGGTAGGGGTTTGAATCCTGCAAACTGTGTGTGTGCAGTTTCCTTTGAGAGTTGTCCCATTTTTGGAGACTGGGAAAACTCACTAAAAGAGGTACATTCCTCTCTGGAAAGTCTGATGATGTCACCATCCTACAAATACAGCAGGAGAAGAGAATCCAGCCAGTATAGCAAATAGCGTGCCATGTTAATGCGTTTCCCTGTAGTATCATAACATAGTTAAGTACAGGTTTGAATCCTGCAAACAGTGAGTGTGTGGGGAGGGGGTGTGTGTATGTGTCTAGTTTCCTTTGAGAGGTGTTCCCTTTTTGGAGACTGGGAAAACTCACTAAAAGAGGTACATTCCTCTTTGGAAAGTCTGATGATGTCACCATCCTACAAATACAGCAGGAGAAGAGGAACCCGCCAGTAAAGCAAATAGCCTGCTGTGTTAATGCATTTCTCTCAAATATCATAACATAGGTAGGGGATTGAATCCTACAAACATGGAGTGTGTGTGTGTGTGTGTGTGTGTGTGTGTGTGTGTGTGTGTGTGTGTGTGTGTGTGTGTGTGTGTGTGTGCAGGGGGTGTGTATGTGTGCAATCATCTTTAAAAGGAGTGCCCTTTTTTGGTGACTGGGAAAACACACTAAAAGAGGTACATTCCTCTTTGGAAAGACTGATGATGTCACCATCCTACAAATACAGCCGGAGAAGGGAAACTCCCCAGTAAAGCAGATAGAGTGCCGTGTTAATGCATCTCTTTCTAGTATCATAACATAGCTAGGTAGGGGTGTGTATATGTGCAGTTTCCTCCTTTGAGAGGTGTCCCCTTTTTGGAGACTGGGAAAACTCACTAAAAGAGGTACATTCCTCTTTGGAAAGTCTGATGATGTCACCATCCTACAAATGCAGCAGGAGAAGGAATACCAGCCAGTAAAGCAAATAGCATGCCTTGTTAATGCGTTTCCCTGTAGTATCATAACATAGTTCGATAGGAGTTTGAATCTTGCAAACAGTGTGTGTATGTGTGCAATTGTCTTTGAAAAGAGTGCCCTTTTTGGAGACTGGGAAAACACACTAAAAGAGGTACATTCCTCTTTGGAAAGACTGATGATGTCACCATCCTACAAATACAGCTGGAGAAGGAAAGCCACCCAATAAAGCAGATAGCACGCCGTGTTAATGCATATTTCTCTAGTATCATAACATAGCTAGGTAGGGGTTGGAATCCTGCAAATGCTGACTGTGTGTGTGTGTGTCAATGTGGTGTGGGTTTTGCTTTTACTATGGTATGACATAGTATGATTACAACAGTAAGTGCATTGCACACAACAGGTATCTGCGTGGCAAATATATATGTGTACATGTCCCCTCAATCAGTACATAGGTGTGAAGCTTGCATACTACATGAATACATTTGTTCCATTGACAGGTTGTGCCGCTGCTTCTCAGATCATAGGTCACATATGTATGTATGTGACAAGGCCATCCACTGTCATGTTCTGTGGCCAAGGTCATCTGTGGCACACACACCCATGACAGTTACTTAAGAGTAGTGTGAGTGAGGGTATATGCCTGGGGTATATGTCAGACATGGTCATACACAACAAAGACTGCCAAGAATGGACAGTCTTTATAGGTGTATGACTGCCTTGTGGATATGCATTCAGGCCTCTAATGTCTTACGTGATACACCTTGGGACTCCACAATACCTATGGATATGTGGATACCAAGGGACACATGACATAACATGAGGCTGTATGTACACATTGGTGCCCAACATACATGCTGAGGGCTACCACCTGTGTGGTACTGACGGGATAATATGTATAGTACATGAGGATGACTATGCCATAGTCGGCTTACTGCTATACAGCATGTATCAGACAACAGGTATCTGTCTGTATGATACCCTTGTGTAGGATATGCGTTCAATCCATGGAATGCATTGTAGGCCAATCCACGCATTTCCAGATTTGGATGGACATATCCCTAGTGTGTCTGCATGTACCTAAGGGGGCTATATGACAAACAGATGTGGTCACAGGAATGGGTGGTGGTCATTACCATTGGTTAGTGTTATAGTGTAGCACCGAAAGGATCCAATTGTTACTGGGTTCCCTACTACTGTGTGTCATTTGTCAGGACATTATCCAATGATTGCTTATAGTCATGCTGTTGAGGATGTGCATACTACCAGACCACAAATCATTGGCAGATATTAATGGTATCACTCACAGCATAGTGTCAACCCATGTCATACACACGTCTACTCATGTTAGTACATAACTGTAGTAGAATGCATACTGGCCATTGAAAGATACTATGAGATGTTAACAATGTGTACGACAGGGTATGCCACACGTCCCATGTGTCCACTATGCACGTACATGCAGACAGTGCGCACCCACCATGTTCACAGATGTACACTTGCTAATCTGTACTGCACACATCACACACGTACTGTCCACTCACTAACACATGCTGGCAACACATTACACTTCAGCCAAGTGGCACATGGGTGGACAATACATACTCAGACCTAACAGTGGTGTAAGCAATGCTACATTGACAATCAGAACTTTGATGCATAATGTCTGCTCAGATATACCTACAAGGATGTCGTTACACTTCCTTGTTGACAACTTGCTATTATTGCTACACTGCTATAGTGTCACCCTGTGCATCAGCACCATGTTAGCCTGTCCCTCTGTCAATGATGCAGATGACAGGAGGCGACACAGGGCGTTATGTTGTTTGCCAGAGCCTGACACTGACCCATCAAATCGACATGTTTGTGTGTGTGTGTGTATATATATCTTGATATATGCGCTATTTCAAGCCATGATTCAGTGTGGCTCAACAAAATATAAAAATATAGTCTTGACTTAGTGAATGGCTGAAAAGTGGAGGATTAACCTCCTTTTGGACTCATGTTAAAGCTCATTGCTGAGTTTAGCTTGGTCAGAATTTGATCAATAATTTCTTTGAGCTGTAATTTGGTGACTTGTGACTCATTGACTTTATGTATGTACATAAGTTGAAAGCAGAAAATATCAGCATGGAGCAGTGGCGGCTGGTGACTTCAAATCAAAGAGGAGCTGCAGAAGACAGCTGAATGGGTGGGGTCAATGGGAAGGGGTTCGGCCAACTAGAAAGGGGAGGAGCTGTGCTCAAAACCACAAAAAACTAACTTTAATCAAATACGCTGCCCTGGGTGCCAAGCCATCATTATGAGAGTCCAATCAAGATAAAATGAAGTGTAGAAGAAAGAAAATATTTCAATGCATTGGCTGCATGACAGCTTACTTAATATCTAGATGGAAACAAAAAGGTTGTGAGGCATGAAAAAATAAATTACTTTTTAAATACATTACTGGAATGCCAGTCAAAATAAATTATAAGAAAAACAAGCAGCACTCAACTCAAACCACTTCTCTTTGCACTGCAGTTCTAATTATAATTTATATTCAGCTTTATTAAAGTATCAGGTAACATGCAGAAAGTAGCAATCTCTGTGATACCCCCACTTGGTAGGTCTTGCATTAGTATGAATTTTCTGAAGGGTATGAAATCTGAAACTCAAATGTCTGTCATTATTTTCTAACTTCAGTCTTTAATGATTTGCCACTAATTTGCCAAAAAAACACAATTTTATGAAAAATGGACCAAAAATGTGATGCAAAAATATAAAATAGCCACACAATACAGCTGGGAACCTATCAAAGAATGGACACTTTTTTAATATTAGTACTGCTAACTTGAGCAACTGACAAAATAAAAGAATCTACATGCATTTCTGAAATAAAAGTAATCTATAAGTCTGATTATTACAGTTATTTCTTAATTGTAAACCCTCCACTTTTTCTTCCAAAATTGCTATTTTGCGGAGGGATTATTAGGGGAAGAGCAACATTTTGAGCCAAAATCGGGGACAGTTGAGAGGTTTGGCTATGTCTAATTCTATAAAGCAATGTATTTGCATCTACCTCTCAACCTGTTAATGCAATAAATCTGGACAAGGCCAAATATATTGGGGGAACATATAAAGAGTACTAAAATTGCTCTTCTGTAAACTGAGACAGTTGATAGAATAACAGGTCTTACTTTAGCATGCATGTTTCTGAAGGTTATGAAGTCTGAAACTCAGTGTCTGTCATCATTTAGTGACTTCATTCCTAAAGATTTGCCAGAAAACCACAAATTTTATGAGGAACAAACCAAAAATAAGAAGCAAAAATCTGTTCATTCTGTGAAAATCTGGACAGTTGGGAGGTATAGTTCAGCCGGGGCTGTCTGAGTTTGCCACCCTTCCCCATCACAAAATCATGGTCGAATGGAGCCTCCCCCCTGCAGCCATTCCAATGAACCATTACGTGGCTATTTCACCCCATTTACCATAAACACTAATGTGCATACTGCTTTACTTCTTTGATGATTTGGACTTCATTTGAAAGTTTGCATTTTACAGCACAAACACTAAGACATCTGCTAAACAAAGCAATGCAGTCTCACAATGAAAACAGACTTAGCATTAAAACTTCTCTGCCCTTGAAACTCGCATTCATTGAAACAGCATTGAAACCCACATTCAAAGAAAATACATTTTGCCAGTGGCAGATAAAGATTAACTTTGGGCTGTTTTCAATTCATAGGCCCCTTGCACATGAAACATACATGTGCTCTTTGATGCACCTTCCTGATTGTACTAAATTATATTCCTTGTACAATACAGTACAGTTGTTAGAAGACGTTTTAAATTTATTGTTTTGAATATTTTTCCAGTAAACAATGAAACAAAATGCATGCACCAATAATGACAAAGCTGCCCTGTTCAGAACATTTCCATCATAAAAGTCTACTCAAACTTCTACAGTCCACCATTATCAGCAAATATGCACAATCTCTGAAGAAGTAAAAGTCATCTAAATAATTTCACATTAA
Organism: Protopterus annectens; assembly: GCF_019279795.1. Lineage (NCBI taxonomy): Eukaryota > Metazoa > Chordata > Ceratodontiformes > Protopteridae > Protopterus > Protopterus annectens. The sequence goes on along the minus strand of NC_056729.1, from coordinate 636,325,471 downwards.
AGAAATCTGTAACTAATGAAGAAGTTGCTGCTGGCAAACAACTTTATATTTCATTGTTTCATCTACAAAAAGAGTGCCTGTTTCCCTTGAGGAATAAATTGCCTATGTTGCATTAAAAATAATAAGCTAGTAATATTGCAATAGGGAATTGGATGGCAAACAGATAACAGGTTCATAGTTACTAGGTATCTTCGCCAAAAAGGACTATAGCATCATCCCCTTTATAAAGCAGTATAATATCAGCAATGCATCTATTTACAGTGGGAGTAGAACCCACGGCCTTCTGCATCAAAACCAAGTGCATTACCTGTTGTGCTATTAACAATGCAAGTAGACTTAGCATAAGCAGCACTAAACTTTTGTTCCCCTGCAGCTCTCAGCTTCTTGTAAAATCTACTTGACACTCAGCTGTATCTCTGAACTTTGCAGCACAAGAAATCTGAAAAACGCCAAAATTCATTGGGGGTGGGGGGCACATTTTAAACATTGCATGTAATGTTGAAAAGTTGCTAGAATAAAATTTTGTACTACCACCATATATTTCATTACCAAGCATTGAACCGAGGACCCTGTGCAAAGCAGTCAGAGAAACATACCACTAAGCCAAATCATTGGTTTTATGCAAAAGAGAGGAAGACTGAAACTTAAATGGCTACCATTTAGTGAATTCAGTTCTCACCATAGCTGTCAACCTCTTAGCACAAAACACCTGAACAAAGCCAATAATGGGGGAATACAGCCTCCAAACATATTCAGTGAATTCAGTTCTCACCATAGCTCTCAACCTGTTAGCAAAAAACACGTAGACAAGACAAAGCCAGTAATGGGGGAATACAGCCCCTAAACATATTCAGTGAATTCAGTTCTCACCATAGCTCTCAACCTTAGCACAAAAAAACTGATCAAAGCCAATAATGGGGGAATACAGTCCCAAAAATAGGGACAAATTTCAAATATCCATCTTTTAAACTTAGAAAATTGCTAGAATAAAAGGTTTCATGTTACCATGTACTTTCTGAAGAATATGAAGGCTGAAATTCAAATGCTTGTCATTTTTATTTAACATTTGTTAACCAGGAAAGTCTGACTTGGAACAAAAGGCAATTTTCAGCAGAGGCCCAGGGAGAAACACTCCAAACACATGTCTTTGTAAGATGGGAAGACACCCGAGCAAACCCATGGAGAACATGCAGACTCCACCCCAGAGTCAAAAATCTGCAAATTTCTTTACAAATAGTGGTGGGTAGGGAATTCAGGCTCTCGCAACTTGGGCCGTAGGTACAGAGTTCAAGCCTTATTTCCTACCCACCACCATGTAGCAACTGGGGCATTTGACACACACACACACACACACACACACACACACACACACTGCAGCTAACAGAAATCACTCTCCTTACCTGTAAATCTGGTAACAGCAATCATCCAATCGAACTCCTCCATAAGTCCCTTGCAGCACCAAAAAGCCCACGACAACAAGCTGTACAGCAAGCAAGTCCTTCTGTTCTGTGATGCTCCTTCTTGCAAGAGCACCAGCCTGTGGATGTTGCAGTCCAATCCCCTTCCTGTCTATACAGTTGTAACTGTATAGACATCTGGGAAATCACCCATTTGAGCTCCTCCATAAGTCCCTTGCAGCACCAAAAAGCCTGTGACAACAAGCTGTACAGCAAGCAAGTCCTTCCGTTCTGTGATGCTCCTTCCTGCGAGAGCACCAGCCTGCGGATACTCCGTTGTAACTGCATAGACATGTGGGAAATTTGCAAATTCAATGTTGTCTTCCCTATCTGGATTGCTGGTGAGGCAGTCTGGATTCTGTGAGCATGCTCCAGACTGGATCACCAGCAGTCTGGATAGTGGGAAATGCCATGAGTGCACATGTGTGATGGCCCGGAATTCTGTTCATTTTTTTTTTTTGTTATTTGCTTTTCTTTTTTTGTTTTATTTCTGTTTATTTTACATTTTTTACAGCTGGGGGGGGGGGGGGCAGCAGTCCTGCAGTCCAATAGCACGAGCTGCCTCCGGCATGGAGTTACACCCGGTCAAGTTTCTTGAAAAACAGTAGGTCATAAATGTGACAGTCAAACCTATGAGCCTAAGTACACATTCTGGGGCCAGAGAATATAAAAATAATTTAGATGAAAGCAGTTATAAGAGTTATATTTCTTTCGGGAAAAATACTTGATTGCTTACCAAAGTTTGTTTCATGTGAAAATAATTAGATTTGCTTACCAAACTCCTTCACTGCCATGAAACAAATGTTAAATTAGTTAAGTAGGACTGGCACCTTATGCAGAGGGTTAAGAAAGACACACATGGGCAGCACAAAGCAGGCTTTATATGCTATCAGTATTTTTTTTCTGTATTTCTGTGTTTTAAAGCTTATTCATATACGTGCTCTTCTGCTTTAGTAAACATCCCTATCGGCATCACAAGGCTATATAGTTAAAAGAAGATGTTCACCTACTTTGCTTAGGTCCAACCTCTGGAACTCTGCATTGCATGGTGGGCCCATATGATTCCGCTTCCAAAAGCCTTACAGATAATTCATATCCTATCTCAAAATGCAGTTTGGGCTGAAAGCTCAGTAAAAGCCTAGGCACAGGAATGATTCTCATCTCTCTCTTTTTCACTTCCATAGTCTATATGTCTCTCTCTCTCTCACTCTCTCTCTTTCTCTCTTTATTTTGAACATTAACAGAAGTGTTAAGGATTCTCCCCTCTAAAACTTCACTTTGTGTGTTGCTGTGGTATTTTCACATGCTGTGATTACTCATCTTGTATGTCATATATAACATAATTGATACTAATAATTAATTATGCTGGTTCTTCCAATACATTTGAAGTAATTCCTTCTAGTAAGAGTGTGTGTGCGTATGTACATGTATGCGTGTGTGAGAGTGTGTGTGTGTGTGTGTGTGTGTGTGTTTGTGTGTGTGTGTGTGTGTGTGTGTGTATGTGCGCATCTTTGTATGTGACTGTGTATGTACACACACACATATATATATATATATATATATATATATATATATATATATGGATTTACTTTATAATCTTGAAATACTGAAATATAGAATTTCAGTATTTCGAGACTATAAAGCCGAAACACCAAAAAAAACAAAAAAACAAAAACTGCGAAACCCAAATCCACGACCGTTAAAGCACACCCACAAACACAACTACACCTACCTGCGCACAACACATACAGACACACACACACACACACACACACACACACACACACACACACACACACACACACACACACACACACACACACACACACACACACACACACACTTACTATAAGCAGGGGGGCAAGCCTCCCTGCACCCACCATACTTATATATACTAACTCCGAGGTCGCATTAAATACCAACACATACAAAACCCACCAACATACATTCCACACTCCCTCGCACAAACACACACATCACACCGATACAAACGCCACCACTCTCAACACTGACACACTCACACTCTCACTTACATACCCTAACCCACACCTAATACTCCCCAACACACTAACAAACACACATACTCTCCCCAAAACCCTTAAAAACACCACACTTACCTAATGCGCCATCAGTACTGCAGGTTTGACATTTCTGGGTTCAATATTCTGCAGTTTCATGCATCTGCAGATTCGACACTTTGGTCTCGAGATACTGAAGTTCGACATTTCAGTATTTCGAGATTCCAAAGTGTTTCCATATATACGTATATATATATATATATATATATATATATATATATATATATATATATATATATATATATATATATGTGTGTGTGTATATATACGCATACAGCTTTAGAAGTGATACTAAAAAAATATTTTCAAAGAGCTGTAAAAACAAATTCTGTGCAACACAGCTTTGTGGCAGTAAGACTGCAAGAGAACTGGTAGAGGAGCTTGCTCATATTAATGAGCAACAACAATATTAGTACTAACCAGGACCGAACCACCTCCAAGCACATCAGCCTTTTCTTGATTCTTCTTCATTTTTTCTTTATCCACATGTAGTAATTGCTCCACTACAAAGTGTCAGTCTCAAACTTATATTGTAGTTTTTGGAAATCAGAATGGTGCGTTAGTCATTTTTATTTTGCCTTTCCTTTTTTTCGTTTTACTTATTTATGTTAACTTGGGTGGTGCAGTGATTAATGTTGTCACCTCACAGCAAGAGGTTCTCTCGTTTGATTCTTGGCTGGGGTGCCTTCTGAGCAGAGTCTGCATGTCATCCCTGTGTTTGTGTGGGTTTTCTCTGGGTACTCTGATTTCCTCCCATGCTCCAAAGACATGTGTCTGTAGTGTTTCTTCCTTGGTCTCTGCTGAAAATAGGCTCTGCTGTAGATAGAATTTCCTGGTCAACAAATGTTAAAAAAAATAAATAAATGACTGATTTGTTCTCCCTAGGCATACAACCTTTTTTTAGGGAATCCCAAAACTATATCTGTAAATAGGTTACTACCGCCCAGCTCCCCAGCACTCCCTAACTCCTGACCTAATAGCTCCCCTTGTGAAACGGCTGCAGTCTTAAATTCCTTCTTCATTAACTCTATTCATAACCTTACAAAAAATTATGCCACTATACCCACCCCTCCACCTCTATGCCTTCCAGCAATTTTTTCTCTCTCTTTTGGCTCCACAACTTATAGCAAGTGCCTTCTCTCCAAACCTAAACCTTGCTCACCATCTGCAGATAGCCTACCGCCTCAGTTCTTAAAAAAATGCTGCAAATTATATTGCTGTCCCCATCTCCATCTTGATTAACAGATCCATCAAGGAAAATATAGTCCCTGATATCTGGAAAAAGTTCTATATCATACCTCTACATAAAGGTGGAAGAGAAACAGCCTCTTCAAATTTCAGACCCATTGCAATACTATCCCCACTATCTAAAGAACTAGAAAAGTGCATTCACCAACAACTCCTTGACTACCTTATTAAATAAAACGTTCTAACCCTCACACAACATGGCTTTCACCCTAAACACAGCACTACTACTGCTCTTACTTCCTTTACTAACAGAATAGCCACATCACATGATAAAAACATGCTCATCTCCTGCTTATTTCTTGATTTATCCAAAGCCTTCAACACTGTCTCTCATAGTTTACTCCTTGCTAAGCTAGTATCTATCAACTTCTCTAATGCTACACTCTCCTGGTTCTCCAGCTACCTTACTAACAGATTCCAAGCTGTAAAATGGCAGTCCTACCTCTCCTCCTTCCTTGGACCTCTTCTGCTTAACATCTTCATCAATAATCTTCACTCTGCTTGTCCACTCTCTTCTGCAATTCAGTACACTGATGATTCCACCATTATCTCCTGCTCTAAAGATATCACTTCTCTTTACACCCTTACACAAGAATCTCTTCATTCTATAGAAAACTGTCTCATCTCCAACCAACTTATACTAAACCCCAAGAAAACAGAACTTCTCCTATTCCTTACAAAAAACATGCAACATAACAAAGCTACCTTCTCAGTCTCTTCTCTAAACAATGCAACCACCTCTACTGAATCACACACTAAACTCTTAGGTGTTATAATTGATGACCACCTAAAATTCGATCTACATATTCAGCAATGCATAACAAAACACATCAAAAACTAGGCCTCCTATACAGGCACAAAAAATACCTCACCACTACCTCTAGGCTCACCCTAGCACAAGCCCTCCTACTACCAACTCTAGTCTATGCTGCCCCCTTACTCACATCCCTCCAGTCAAATCTCATGATTAGATTAGAACAAACATATAACAAAGTGGCAAGGTTTGCTTACATTATTGCACTCATCACTGTATAGCCCTAAAAAAACCTGCATTGGCTTGTATTCCAACACCAACTTCTGCTCCCCCAATTGCTCTTAGCTCATTCACTCTTGAACACACCATCATCCTGTCCCTTCCTCTCGTCTCTCATCCAGCCATATATCCCTAACCATGCACTTCACAACTCATTACAGCTCCAGTTACAAGTCAGTAAAGTCAATTCTAACTTTGCCAAAATACCCTACTGTCATTCTGTAGCCTCAGCCTGGAATAAGTTACCTCTTCATGTCAGAACTATCATAAACCCCAACTCCTTTAAATATGCCTTAAAAGACTACTTCCATTCATCCTGGTCCTGTCATTGTTATGACCTTACATAATAGAAATGTACCCTGGGATTCAGTAAGTGGCCGTGCAGGAATAAGTTATTCCTGCATGGCAGGGACTGCTCCTGAACAGCACGGCAGCGCACCTTGCATATTCATGAAGGCGCGCTGCTTGTGCTCTTAAACTAACACAGAGCCATGTACAAGTGCAGGGGGTGTGTCTGAGAGCAGAGCTCTCACAATACACATGCCCCTGCACTCCAGAATTGCCTTTTGGCAATTAAAATGAGCGAGAATGCTCATAACACCCCAACACATCAGGATACCTCTCAACTGTACAGATTTTTACAGAATGTCCACAGTTGTGTCCCATATTTTGGTGTGTTCCTCCTAAAATCTGTACCTGTCTGGAAAATAGCTGAGGACTGAAGTCATTAAACATTGACAAACATTTGAGTTTAAAAGACTCCACATCCTTCAGAAAATGCATGCTAATGCAAGATCTATCATCAACTGTCTAAAAGGTTATAAGAGCAATGTTTAAAATCTGTTCCTATCTGTTCCCCCATCATTTTAGGGTTTGTCCACAGATTTTGCTCCAAGAGGTTGAGAGGTATGCCCACCATGAAGCAGAAAGCTGATAAAATAACAGGTTTAGCACTAGCAGGGATATTCTGAAGGGTATAGCTAAAATAACACAACAAAACTTTTTTTGTTGTATAAATGCAATAAAGTTTAAGCGTAGCTGCACGGGTGTGCCCCTTGCTTAGCTATGCTTAGTCCAGCTTAAACAGCACAAGAAGTTAAATAGCAAGAGGCATCCAACATAAACAGTATTGCAATACTGTAGTGGTTAGAGTGTACACTTTGTAAACAGTCATTCCTGGTTTGATTAATCTCTGTAACAAATTCACATTTTAAATGTGTCAGCAATGCATAAATAATTTTTTTTGTATTACCTACTAAATAACATATATTTGTCAACTGGTGTCCTGCATTAGGTCCAGATGTGAGGTGTCAGTGTGATAAAGCTGTGAAATCCCCATATAAACACAAGTGCTCCATACAGTATAGTCACACATGAATAAATGTAATGAAAGCACACTGGAGGATGTCAGGGACAGTAAACAAAATTATAATATGTAATGAATGATGAATCAATGCCATACAGCAAATAGTCTATAAAATGAAAAATAAGCAATGCTAAGCATTGCACAGCTTTGCTTACCAGGTGTAAGCTGTGAAGGCTACCAACCTAGCCAGATAGAATTTTATACATAATTCTGTCATTTGTAAATATGAATGTCGAACTGCAGACTTGTTTTCTTAATTGAAAGGAAATACTGTGACATGTTGAAATACAGGCTTGTTTTCTTAAATGAAAGAATATGCTGTGAAATGTTGAACTTAAAACAATGTAGCAATATTGCCCTCTGCTGTAAAGAAAGCAAATATCATGCCTGTGCCGTGGCCCAGCAATCAAGGAGCCTCAATCCTCACCACTAACACCAGAGAGGGCGTCTAATATAGGAGGAAAGGATAACAAATACACAAAGTAAAGTGCAATTTCCCTTAAGAACACACAGAGATCACAGTCAGTCCAGGGCTGGGTGCACCTTTGCTCTCCAGGTCCCCAATAAGACTCCCCACTGGCACAGCTATAGGGTCCAGATCTCAACCAGCTGGGCATGCTAAAATTTCCAGCACTCTCTCTGTCCAACCAGTGCTTCATGTCCCTGCCCAAGTAGCTGACACATACACACTTTGAGATAAGAGTTTACACAACCACACAGACACTTCTGGGGAAGGCTGGCACAGGTTCTCCAGCTGTGCCCCTTTTAGCCAGACTAAATGGTAGTACTACTGGCCACCACCCAGCTAATATTTATCAGCTACTCAAAGGCCCTTAAAAGGGTGTCCAGTTATTACTGTGCAATATTATTACCCAATTGGTAGTATAACTAAACAGTCAAGGCTTATTAGAGTGACTTGGTACAGGATCCTTATATACATGCAATGTACTGTAGAGCTTAATTTATCTCTACACAAACCAGACACAGTTAAAATGTTTTAAAATATTTAATAATAAATAATTAAAACCACAAGACAATACTTTCTACTACACAGTGCTAGTCAAGAGTTCAGAGAACACACAGAAATACTTAAAATAATTCAGTAGTACAGTTCTGACATCACAGAAAAACACTTAGTCTAATCTTTCTAGTTCCTAGCTATTTCTAAAAGAAAACACAAGTCTAAGATAACTTACATATGAGCAAGACAGTGCTGTGAGTTGGATGATCCAGACAAAAATGCTCAATGCCTTCTGATTCTCTATGTTTAAATTGCTATTGCAGTCCTTGTTCCCATTACATCATTTCTTTTTACACTTTCCTGGTGTCCCCAGGCTGACAAATACTACATAATTGTTATCTTGCACCTGCAGGAAACTACAGCAATAAAAGACATTACACATATAAACTCTAGTAATTATTCTTTAAGTTAAAACAATAGGCAGGATGCTTCACTACAGACTCATCAACTCCAAATTCTAACTTCAAAGGGACAGACATGAAATAATTTAAACTTCAAAGGACAGACAAGTAATGCTTGACTTAGTTTTCTTTACAGCACAGGGCAATGTTGCGACATTGTTTTAAGTTCAACATTTCACAACACATTCTTTCATTTCAGAAAACAAGCCTGTATTTCAACATTTCACAGTATTTCCTTTCAATTAAGAAAACAAGTCTATGGTTCAGCATTCATATTTACAAATGACAGAATTATGTATAAAATTCTATCTGGCTAGGCTGGCAGCCTTCACATCCCCCCCCCCACAGAGAACTCAAGATAGTTTTTCAAGTGACCCTTGAAAAACGCTGCTTGAGAGGGTTAGGTCTATCTGAGTGTACCTTACCCCATTCCCTGTCTTGAGAAACCATCTGCATTGGCATTGCTACTCCCCCTGCGGTGCTGCACTGACATATATGCTTGCAACCCTAGGCTCCATCTTAGCAACTTGACATTTTGCTGGCTGGCTCTGTTTAACCATGTTAGGGGGTTGTGATCTGACATAACAGTGAATTTCCTTCCATATAGATAAGGCTGAAGTTTCTGCAGTGCCCACACTATGGCTAGACATTCCTTTTCTACAGCTGCATAGCATTCCTCCCTGTGTTGGAGCCTATGACTGAGATAAACCACTGAGTGATCTTCCCCCTCTGAAAAAATCTGGCTAAGTACAGCACCCACCCCATGGATTGAAGTATCCACCTGCACAACAACTTCTTTGCTGTAATCTGGACTGGTTAACACAGGGTGTCCTCCCAAAGCTTTTTTAAGCTTCTAGAATGCCTGCTCACATGCTGGGGTCCACACTACATTATCTGGCCTGTTCTACCTTGTCAGGTCTGTGAGGGGAGTAGCTATGGTACTATATCTGGGGGCAAACCTTCTGTAGTACCCTGCTGTCCCTAAAAATGCCCTCACCTGCTTTTTAGTAACAGGTGCAGGCATTGCCTGAATGGCTTCCACTTTGGCAGGTTTGGGCCTTATCTTACCACTACCCACTCTATGTCCTAGGTAGGAGACCCATGCCATACCCACCTGACACTTCCTTGGCTTAATGGTCATCCCTGCCCTCTGTAGTCTGCCCAGCACCTCCCTGACATACTGAAGGTGCTCTGGCCAGGAATGGCTGTAGATGGCAATATAATCCAGGTAACCAAGGACAACCCCCTCCTGCTCCTGCTAGGATATGATCTACCAGCCTCTGGAAAGTTTCTGGGGCATTCTTCATCCCAAATGGCATCTTTGTGAACTCATACAAGCCAAAAGGAGTCACAAAGGCTGACTTCACCCTAGCACTGGGAGTCAAGGGCACTTGCCAGTACCCTTTGGTAAGATCAATGGTTGTAATATACTTAGCCCCACCCAGCTGGGCCTCATCTGTCCAAGGCATGGGGTAAGCATCCGACTCTGTGTGACTATTTAATGTCCTGTAGTCCACACAGAACCTGGTGCTGCCATCCTTCTTTAGCACCAGCACCACTGGGGAGGCCCAGGGACTGTTGGACTCCTGAATTACCCCTAGTTCCAACATCTCCTGTACCTCCACCCTCAGAGTCTGTTTGACTCTCTCAGGCACTCTATAAGGGGCCTGCTTAATAGGCCTTTGGGGTCCTGTATCCACCTGGTGCTGCACCAGGTGGGTGCACCCTGGTTTCCCAGTGAACATGTCCCACAAATTCCTGCAACACTGCTAGGATTTCTTGCACCTGGGTAGGAGATACCTTTTGGGACATTACTACCCCTTCCACTGAGGTGTCAGCCTAAGCCTCACTGAGGAGATCAGTCCCTAGATCTCCCTCAGACTCCTCCTACAATCCACTGCAAATGCTCAGCACAAGGGCCTCCCTATCATAGTAAGGTTTCATCATGTTAACATGGTACAATTTCTGCCCCTGCCGTCTGCCTAGCAGTTCCACCATGTACTTAACATCACTTACCTTTCTTACCACCTTGTAGCGTCCCTTCCAAGCTGCTTGCAGCTTGTTGTGCCTGACAGGAATGAGAACCATTACCTGCTGCCCCACATCATATTCTCTAGCTCAAGTATTTCTGTCATACCACACTTTTTTCAGTTGTTGGGCTTCTGCCAGGTTCTCCTGGGCCAAGCCCATGAGTTCCCTGAGCCTTGTCCTGAGGTTTAGAATGTATGCCACAGCAGACTCCTTGTGAGACTCACACTCACCTTCTCACTCATTTCAGATGAAATCTAGAGGTCCCCTCACCCTATGCCCATGCAGCAACTCAAAGGGTGAAAAATCTGTGGATTCCTGAGGAACCTCTCTGTAAGCAAACAACAGATGGGGCAAATATTTGTCCCACTCCCTCTTAAACTGATCTGCAAATGCCTGTAGCATGGACTTGATTGTAGAGTTTAATGTCACAACAAGATCATTAGTCTGGGGATGGTAGAGGGTGGTTTTCATGTGCTTCACCCCACAGGACTTCCACCGACAAGCCAGTCAGTCTGACATGAAATTGGCACTTCTGTCAGTCAGTATTTCTTGTGGAAAACCTACCCTGCTGAAAATCTCTAACAAAGCATTTGCCAACTTCTCTGCCTCAATGGAGGACAAAGCCACTGCCTCAGGGTATCGTGTAGCATAATCCACTACCACTAGGATATACTTTTTCCCTGTGGAACTTGGGGTACACAGAGGACCACAGTAGTCATAGCTACCCTCTGAAATGGCTCCTCAATCAAAGGCAAAGGCATCAAGGGAGCTCTCACCTTGTCTCCTGCCTTGCCTACCTTTTGGCACTGCTCACAGGTCCTGCAGTACTCTGTTACATCTCTGGAAATTTCAGACCATTAGACGTTCTGCATAATACGCCTCTTTGTATGTTTTATGCCCATATGACCTGCAAAGGGAATATCATGGGCTATGGCTAAAGCGCCAGATGGTAGGCTTTAGGCGCTACCAACTGTTGTACTCACTCACCTTCTAGCTCTCCATCAGGGGTCCACTCTCTGTATAGTAACCCTTTGTCTCAGCATACAGATTCTCCCTTTCCTTAAGAATCAGGTGCCTCCCTAACTACCTGCCTCAGGCCTTGCAATGTAGGGTCTGAGAGCTGAGCCTGCCTCAATCCTCTCCTTGCAACCCTTCCCAGTTCCCCTTCAACAGGAAGTCTGGCATCCTCAGATAGTGGTGCCTCACTGTCAGCCTGGGTACTACTACTCACATCTACCTTTGCAGTCACACTGTCCAAGGAACCATCAGTACCCACAAGCAGCTGTGGCTCCCATTCAGTCTCATTGTTGCAGAGTTGCTCCCTCCCTAAAGTAACCACCTCACCAGTCCTGGCTGCAAGTATGCAGTCTGTCTGGATCATCCCCAGGCTACCAGATCCACATGATTGTCTCCTAGCCTGACCGGGTGTAACTGCATAAGCACATGCTACTGCCTCATCCAAATCCTTCCCTCTCAGGACATCTGCAGGATGGTAGTTGTGTACCCCTGTTGTCTCAAGACAACCTATTACTGGCATTTGGTATTTCCCACTTACTGGCTCCCTCACCTTTTGTTCCTCAGCTTGTCTCTGTGGACACCTGTATGCCACATGGCCCCACTGGTTGCATTCAAATAATTTAACCCTAGCTCCTGGATGTGTACCTGGACTAGTGGCTTCCTCTGCTACTGGCAGATTCCGTTGGGGCAGGCTGTGCTGCCTACCATGGGTTTCTTTAGACCCATGAGCAGTACTGGGAGTCCCCTTCCTGTGCAGGTCTGCCCTGCTTGCCAGGTATAGGTCTCCCTTCTTCCTCAACTCATCTGAAGTAGAACATTGTCTATTAGTTAACCAGATCATCATGTCCTTAGACAAAGTGCTAAGGGCTTGTTCCCTCACCAAAAGGTCTGCCAGTCCTTCAAAAGTGGTAACCTGACATCCAGTCACCCACCTATGGAAATAAGTGCTCAATTCAGCAACATATTCACACACACTTTTATCTGCCTTGTGTCTATGATCACAAAACTTGTTCCTGTATGTTTCAGGTGTTAGCTTAAAAAACTCTAATAGACAGTTTTTTACAGTAGTATAATCAAAACGTGCAGTGTCAGACATTTTAGATAATACAGTTACAGCTTTACCATGGAGTAAGGGGGTCAAGAACCATACCCAGAACCCTTGGCCAGCTTCATACTCTTTACATACCCTCTCAAACATATGAATGAAACTATCAAAATTATCCACTTCTTTAAGCTGTGGAAGAAATTTACTGATCTTTTGTGCTTCTGCGGTCCAGTTACTACTTTCCTCATTACCTCCATGACTCTGGTGAAGAGTCAGCATCTCCTTCTCATGCTGCCTGTCTCTCTTTTTCCTCAGCTTCTGGGTGTAGCAGTTTCCCATTCTCCTCACTCTCTAGATGCCTCAGTCTCTCAGCTGCTTCTAATTCCAAACGCCTGGCCTCCAACTCAAGTCTCTTTAGCTCCAGCTGGATTTTTTAGTCCACTGGAGAAAGATTGAGCTGTCCATTCTCCGAGGGTATTATATCTCCACTGCCAGTCTGATTGTCCTCCTGGTTGCTGCTTTCTGATGCAGCTGTAGCCAAGGTTGTAATCAGGTCTGCCTTAGTCAGGTTTCCATGCACCAGTCCCCTAGCCTGGCACATCTCTGCCAGCTTGCTCCTTGTCTGCTTTCCATACTCCTCTGCAACCATGCTGCCTGCTCACCCTGACTAACTAAGCTAACAAAAGAAATAAAACAGTTGTGATCTGAACTCTGAGTATTCACTGCGTGGCTGTTTTAAAGTACAAAAACACCTTCAAAGCTCACTGTACACAAGCTACAAGATTCACTCTACCCATACCACTACAAGCCAGTTAGTATTTGCTAACTAATTGATATGTGATGTGGATATCCCACCACTACAACCACAAATGTGATGCCTGTGTCCTGGCCCAGCAATCAAGGAGCCTCAATCCTCACCACTAACACCAGAGAGGGCATCTCATATAGGAGGAAAGGATAACAAATACACACAGTAAAGTGCAATTTCCCTTAAAAGCACACAGAGATCACAGTCAAGTCTGGGGATGGTCACTCCCTTGCTCTTCAGGTCCCCAATAAGACTCCCCACTGGCACAGCTATAGGGTCCAGATCTCAGCCAGCTGGGCAAGCTAAAATCTCCAATACCCTCTCTGTCCAATCAGTGCTTCGTGTCTCTTTGCAAGTAGCTGACACACACACCCACACTTTGAGATAAGAGTTTATACAACCACACAGACACTTCTGGGGAAGGCTGGCACAGGTTCTCTAGCTGTGCCCCTTTTACCCAGACTATACAATAGTACCACTGGCCACCACACAGCTAATATTTATCAGCTACTCAAAGGCCCTTAAAAGGGTGTCCAGTTATTACTGTGCAGTATTATTACCCAATTGGTAGTATAACTAAACAGTCAAGGCTTATTAGAGTGACTTGGTACAGGATCCTTATGCACATGCAATGTACTCTAGAGCTTAACATATCTCTATACAAACCAGCCACAGTTAAAAGGTTTTAAAATATTTAATAATACATAATTAAAACCACAAAACAATACTTTCTACTACACAGTGCTATTCAAGAGTTCAGAGATCACACATAAATACTTAAAATAATTCAGTAGTACAGTTCTGACATCACAGAAAAACACTAATATTTCTAGTTCCTAGCTATTTCTAAAATACAACACAAGTCTAAGATAACTTACATATGAGCAAGACAGTGCTGTGAGTTGGATGATCAAGACCAAAATGCTCAATGCCTTCTGAGATTATCTGTTTAAATTGCTATTGCAGTCCTTGTTCCCATTACATCATTTATTTTTAGACTTTCCTAGTGTTTCCAGGCTGACATATACTACATAATTGTTATCTTGCACCTGCAGGAAACTACAGCAATAAAAGACATTCCACATGTAAACTGTACTAATTATTCTTTAATTTAAAACAATAGGCAGGGTGCTTCATTCCAGACTCATCGACTCCAAATTCTAATGTCAAAGGGACAGACATGAAAAAATTTAAATTTCAAAGGACAGACAAGAAATGCTTGACTTAGCTTTCTTTACAGCAGAGGGCAATGTTGCTACATTGTTTTAAGTTCAACATTTCACAGCATATTCTTTCATTTAAGAAAACAAGCCTGTATTTCAACATTTCACAGTATTTTCTTTCAATTAAGAAAACAAGTCTTTAGTTCAACATTCATATTTACAAATGATAGAATTATGTATAACATTCTATCTGGCTAGGCTGGCAGCCTTCACATAAACATTTTATAAATATGACTGCTAAGCAGTGAGTAGCCCAGCTAAATAGATTTGCCATTTGTAAGCAGTGCTGAACCTGCTCCTTTAAGGAATGCCGACCTTAGCTAAGCAGGTTTGCCCGTAGCTTAGCTTATCTCAGCATATTCAAAACCATGCAATCATGGCAAAGGGTGGGAAATTGGCCATATTTAAATCCCACAGGTGGGAATACAGCTCATAACTGGTTGCAGCTTCCCACTGTAGGCACCATGGCTGGAGTTGGAGAGGGATTGCACTTCTGGGTGCACCGCTAGGGCATCCAGAAGTCCAAGGTCATGGTAAGACTCCTGGTAAAAAAAATATGACGAGAGACTTCTGCAGGGCCAGTACCAGGGCTCCCAATATAAAATGGAAGCCTGGGACCATCTCACCCATGACCTCACCAGTGCCACTGGTATCCCTTGGACTGGTGAGCAGGTCAGGCATCACTATGCTGACTTGAAACGGAGGAAGAGGGAGTCTTAGATCAGTGGAACCAAGAATCTAGGCAGAGGGGTGATGTCCCAGTAATGTGTAAGTAGTCATACCAGTAACTGTTCAATAATGTCCAGCCTGTATATATGATGGATAGGTATGGCTAATTATTTCTCTATTTCTCTTACAGCTGCAGCTGAGTGGTCTGTGAATCAGGAAGCCCATGTGAGTAGGATGCAGAGGCTGTGTCGCAAGGCTGGTGAGTAACAACCCTGCTTGTAGTAGTCATACCAAATAAATATAAAAGTAGTAGAAAGTCAACTGCCAGTATAAAAACTGTTTTATGTATGGGTTGTACTGAATAAACCAGACAATATGACACTAATAGTCCCATATAGGTCATATTTAAATAAAACTGCAACTGCCTGGCAATAAAGCTCTAAATCCTGGACTGGTTGTGTTTACTCTGGTATTGTATGGCATTTTTAGTGTTGCATTCTCTGAATAGTAATGTGGTATTAACCACTGTTACCCACAATGTGCTACATAATAAAAATGTCTAGGAATATCTGTATAAGACTGTTGTAATTACAAGGTCAGATTGTACAACCACGAGAGACTTAGACAGAAAAAAATGGAGATAGACAACAATATCCAAATAGCACACTGTACTGTGACTTAAATTGTTGTTTCTTTAGCAGACACAGCCATGGATTGAATCCTAGGAGTGGTAGTAAGCTGTATGCATAATCATACCTCTCAACTGTACAGATTTGTTTGGAATGTCCAGATAATTGGCTCATATTTTCTGTTTGTTCCCCTGTCCCCGTGGCAAATCAGTGGGATGATCTCAGATTTGTAGTTAGCAGATAATGACCTACATTTGATTTTCAGGCCTCAAAACCTTCAGAAAAAGCATATGAAAACAAATCCTGTCACTATATAAGCCCTCCAAGTTTATGAGAGCAATATTCAAAATATGTACCATTTCCACCCCCATGTTGTCAAGCTTTGAGCAGAGAGTGTGCAATAAGAGATTGAGAGGTATGTGCATAATAATAACTTGGAATCTGGGAATATGTGTAGAAATAGTCAGGTATTGTTAACAAACATTCCCTCCACAGGTATACCGGGTAAGAGATGCAGAATTTAGCTATAAGACAGTTGAAGTACATACCACTGGCCAAATCAAGGCCATAGGGTAGTGTAATAATACCTGTACCTTACTGATTAGAGCAATGAGCAATAAAGTAGTGAGAACTACAGGGATATATAAGTTTTTACTTGACATCTCCCCCCCACCATACCTGCAAC